>NC_132794.1:114835467-115115467 GCF_048418805.1 Vulpes vulpes | reverse complement strand
ATTTCAGTGTTAAATCTATTCTTCCCTTCATCTATTACCCTGTTTTATTTCTGTTTTTGAGAACCTATATTTTTGCTAATAAATATTCACTACAGCATTTCATCCTGTACTTAATATGCCCAGTGCATGTTTTCTGTGCTAACTTCGCAACAGATTGAGTGGACATTCCACTGTTGCAGCATAGTCATAAAATTCAGGAACTTATAAAACCTACCTTTCCCCTTCCACCATGGCTTTGCTACAGTATATTTTCTGCCCTTCCTCCCCCCCCCCCCCCCCCCACTGGCTTTGGCAGCCCTGAGCAGAGCCACAGCTCCCCCCTGTGGCCTCCTGGGGGGATGGCTTCCCCACCGCAGCCTTCCCATTCCGTCCTTGGCTGGTGCAATTCGCTGGGACCGAGTTGCAAACCGGGGTTACAGGCCTGACTTCAGGCGCTGGGAGGTAGGCGAAAGGGAAGGCAACCACAGGGGAAAAAAAATGTCCTGTGCCCAGAAGCCCACGTGCACCGATGCTCACGCACACAATTAGCGATTGCACTTGCTGCTTCTTCTCTCTCTCTCTCTCTCTCTTTTTTTTTTTTTTTTTTTGTGTGTGTGTGTCTTCTCGTCTCACGGGCACATGCCAACACCAGCGCCGACCGTGCCTTGCAGCAGGGTGGGGACGGGGGAACCCGCGTGGAGCTCGGTGCTGTGCAAACCTACACGCGTGTACGTGTGTTGTGGTGGCGCTCCGACGGCTCCAGGAGAATCCCACACGAGGTTCTTGCCAGATTTGAGGTCACGCATCGCGTAATGGAAACAGCGTTCACTTGGAGTTAGGTGGAATTATAGCCAACTTAAAAAAAAAAAAAAAGCTTAACATATGACAGCGACTCAGCTGGAACTCTGGAACACATACCGCACGCATCTTTGATCTTGCGCATCACATTAAGTAACAAAGACCAGAGGACTTCAGATATGTACTAGATAGACTGCGTTTGATCACAGTAAAAGGCTTTGCCCCATCCCGGACTATGGATTGCATCATCGATTTTTCTCCCCCCACCCCCCCCAAAAGAAGGGACCCTTTAAAGTATGTCTGATTCTTTTAATTAGATCATTACTGCTATTGTAATGTTTACTCCACCGTCATCTCTCCTGAAGAGAGATGGGGGCTTTTTAACAGTAGCTGTTAACGCTGCCCCCGGTATCATTTGGGAAAAATGCCTTCAGACAGTTAAGTGTGAATAATAAATGTGGCTGCTTGCACACGCGCGCACACACACACGCAACACGTGCACGCACGCACACATGCACGCACCCCCCAAGTTGTTTGAAATCACTTTTGAAAAACCCCACCGCCCCTCGCTACTTTAGGAAATGAGCCACCGGGAGAGCCGGCACATACACTGCATTATGCATGTAAATGCACGCGGTCCACAGAGAAACTTGGGGTAGAGCGTCTGCCTGCGTTTGCAAACATAGGAAAGTTTCTGCTGCACTGATTTGAAAGATTTGAAAGGAAATACTTGAATCTGCTGTTGATCCCCACCTAGCAAGCAGGATCCCTGAGATTTTTTTTCTTTCTCTGCGGCCAGGGGCCATGCTTTTCCCTACTCCCTCCTTTCCGGCTCTCCTTGGTCTATTTACCTATGTCTCCCTTCTCGTGTTTTTATTGTGCACTCTTCACCTCAGTTTGATGAATCTGGGCCATCCATGGGCTTGGCAGTGGTCAATTGGCTGCCTAGTGATGTAGCTGGAGCGCTTTGTGAATGTGCGGAGAACACATCGGGGAGGCTTCCTACATGCTGGGTCCCCGTGCATTTAAGTGCAACTTAAGACAGTGATTTGTTTGCAAGAGCAGCTGCACGTTAAAAAAAAAAAAAAAGAAAATCGTGGCCACTGATTTCAAATTAATAACTATTAAAGGAAGCACATACATTACAGGACAATTTTCAAAGACAATAATTGGTATAATTGATCTCTTCCAATATCAACGTTTATGACGTGAGTAATGGTGGAAAGCACGGTTTATTTGTTTCTAATGAAGGACAGCGTCATTTTATTCGGGGAGACCTCAGTACTTCGGCTCAGGCAACTGGACAAGTATGAAAAAGGCTGTTCTTAGTGTGTGTAATGTAACTTCCATGGCACTGCCTCTTAAAGTATGTTAAATAATAAATAACTTATTAAAACATGTTCAATGTAATAATGGCCTTTTTCATGAATTGTTGTAAAAGAGAGATTAGAAGAGTGGGGGAAGCAGCCTTCAGGGGGAAATAACGGGAATTTCCAGCAGTACAGTGCTGTAATGGTTCTATATTTTTTAAACGTGCCTGTACTCCATTCATAGTCATTTAAGTGCTTAAATAAGCACAATAAATGTAAATAATTTACTGCTTTGCAAACAGAAAATTGGGCAGAAAAGTAATTTTGAATAGCGAGTTGGCTTGCAATCTTCGATGATTTGGGACCCTGTAAAATGCAACTGACACGGCTGTTCATTAAGCTCACTGCTCTTG
This sequence comes from Vulpes vulpes, assembly GCF_048418805.1. Lineage (NCBI taxonomy): Eukaryota > Metazoa > Chordata > Mammalia > Carnivora > Canidae > Vulpes > Vulpes vulpes. Next base: position 115,112,967 of record NC_132794.1, on the reverse strand, counting down.
AGCCTTCTTCACATTCATTAGCGATTAATTCCGACAGATATTTAACTTAATAAGGTAAGCAAATAAACAAAAAGTCACTTTCTGTGCCTTAAGATTTTTAGACCTCTAATTGCTTTTGTGCACTAATTATCAAGATTAACATCTTACCCTTTGCTCACTCCGTTTTGCCTTGCAAAAAAAAAAAAAGAAAGAAAGAAAGAAAGAAAAGAAAAAAAGAAAAAGAAAAAAAAAACAGAAAGAAAGGAAGAAAAAGGAAAAAAAAAAAAAAAGAAACGCCACCAGGCTATTTTGAAAATCTTTTCAGTGGGAAGTGGGAAAGGGTTAAGGATTTTCCTAAGACAAAATGACCACCCACCAAAACGAGAGACTCGGGCTAAGTTGTGCGTGGATTTTTTAAAACATTCGCTGAGCGGAGGAGCCACACACATCTGTGCCGAGAGGATAGAGCTTGAATGGAATTCTAAGCCAGGAAACGAGCGCTTCTGTCACACGGATAAATCAGACTTCCAGAAGGGGTGGTGGACGGAGCGTCGGCTCTGCTGGTCGTGTCTCAGGCTACATTTTCGAGGCGGTGTTAATCAAAGATTTGCCGTTCGGCTGTTAGATTTAAAAGTTTATATTAACTTACCATCGTATGTAGTTATCAACACTTTGTAATTAGCGACAAACCACTTTCAGGTCCTTTAATATTTACTGTAATAATATTATTCATAATGGAGTCATTCGGTATTCATGTGGATATAATACGTAATTCCATTGTAATTTAGGATTAATTAATGTCCACTTATTGCAGCATATTATAGTATAGGAAACAATTTCTGATAAGAGACACCAGTGTAATTTAGGGATGAATCTGACTGTAATTTGAATAATGATATGCATTGCTTCGTGTCCCCGTGCTCTGCCCCCACCCCCGCTCCCCCTCACGCGTGTGAGCCTGAGGACTCGCACACGCGTCGTACAGATGTGCACACGTGCACACGCGTGAGTGTGGAGCCGGGTAGGTATTTGTCAAGTACGTTAGTCTGAAGTGCTCGGCATCCCTTTTGAGCTCTTGCTTTCAGATGTTAAAGTTGGTCCCTCTCAGAGCTTTATGTCACCACGGCAGGAGCCACACGAGTGGCCGGTTCGCTATGTCTCCTAAAAGCACATCGTTGTGAGACAGTTGTCCTGTCATGCAGAGGCACCTATTTTTTAAAGTGACAATCACAAAGGGGCCGGAAAAATGAAAGCAAATGTCCATAGATCTATTTACCCATCCACCTCTCTCTCTCTCTAAATGAACTATCTCATCTTTTTTGTTCCTTGCCCACCTATCTCGGGACAAACCTAGGGCTGACCCCCAGAAGGGCCACCTCGGAAGGCGACGTGGGAAGGTGCTCGGGCTGGCGCGGGTGGCCGGCGTGGTGAGGCGCGGGGCGGCCGTGCCCCTGGGTCGCTCTTCAGCCTCGGGTTGCTAATTGCTACTTGCTGGCCTTGTACAAAGTCAGGAAGCCCGACCACCACTCTGACTTGAACTTGATACCGTATTTCACTCGTTCTTGTAGCATTAGGGGATTTAAAAACTCCTTTTCCTTGAATTCTTTTCTTTCTTTAATGGGTGACTGGATAAATTCAGTGGTGGATTTCTGTGACACTAAAACAGCAGAGAAGTCTATGATGCACTCTCGCTATGTGGTTTAAAAATCCCTCACCATATGTTTTCTCACTGGAATGCCTCGTCTTGCAAAATTACAGGAACCGAAGCTTAAAAACACAATTAGGTAGTTTAAAATGAAGTATTAAAGAAATACCGCATATATTCAGATGCCTGCAATGTTTTCTTCCCTTCTCTCTCTCTTTTTTTTTTTTTTTTTGGTTTTGTTTTGTTCTTGGACTATTCAAAAAGCCTCCACTGTATTTGATTTTTATACTAATCATGCCCCATATTTTTTGGATTATGTTATATAGGCTGTGGTTAAATTATAAATGAAAGAGTGAACTACCAGACTTCTTGTCATAACAGCAGCTTTTATGTTGTTACAGAAAATGCAAAAAAAAAAAAAAGGCGTTTTGCGTTGAAGGGTCCCCTCGCTTATTCTGTGCTGCTTAATGTATATAGGCAGACAAGCAAAGCAATTTGTAGAAATGTTTTTTGCAGTATTTTGAAAATTACAGCACCCTCTCCATCCTCTGAGGGGAAAATGAAAGGAAACTAAATACACAATGCATAAATGTAGCTCTCCCCCGCTTTGTGCATTCCTGCTTAGGAAACACAGGCGCGTGCACACACACACACACACACACACGCGTGCACACACACGCACACGGGCACGCGCCCTCGCGCCCGCGCACCCGGAGCCGACTTCAAGTGAACATTTCTTCCCAGGCTGTAAGCCAGGGACACCGTGTCATGTGGTGACCCCCTAAAAACCACCTTCCACAGTGGTTGAAAAAGAAGGAAAGGCAACAAAAAGCCAGCACAACCAGAGGCTGGCGAAAGGCATCGAGTGTCGCCTGGCGATCTCTATACATTTTTGTTTTCCCATTAAACTTCTCTCAAATTCACTATACACGAAAACACAGTAAAATGTTTTATAGACGTCTTGTATCACACTGCTCAAAGCACTTGACTGAAAGGCTGCTTTATGTCCCGAACATAGAGGGCTGGAATTTTAAGATATAATTTATACTCAGCAAATTGATGAAATATTTCGTTTATAGGCTGTGGCATTTTAGGTCCATTCTAACTGCATCACTTAAAAGACTTTGCTATGGTGCAGGCACGGAGAATAATTTTCTGCATTAAGTCCACTGCCATGCTTACCCGTTTTGTTAATTTGTCCCCCAAACTTCTGCCAACTGGAATGGGGGTAAGAGGTCAGGGAAGCCTGCGGAACCGGGATGGATTATCTCTTTGTCTGAAGTCATTTGTTGGGCTCTTTCTAATGGAAGGCGCGATTTCACAGTATCTACTGGAGTTGCTCAGATGCTTCCATAAAGAGCAGATCCTATGCAAAAATCAATAGCATAGCTTATGCCCTTCATTTGTAGATAAGTGTATTCTTGAATGTCTGAAAGAATATTTGATGTGGAACTTAAAACAGTGCTGGAAAAATATCTTTGCCTTAATTGCCTTTCTCTCTGCAGTGATGTGAGCCACTTCGCCAAGCAAGTGGGTATTGGGGGAGCACAAACCAGCGCCTCCTCCGTGCTCTGCGTGGTGGGTTCGGCTCCTTTGCTCCCCTGCAACCAGCCTTAAGGACTCATTTTTTTTTTTTTTTTTTTTGGCTTCACTGGATGAACTGTCTTCCCGAGATAACAAATCTTCTTTCGCAGCACTTGGCGGAGTTTGGTTAGGGGCTACCTCTGAGCAACATGAACTTGGCCTTGCTGGTGTCTTACACTAATACCTTCACTCCTGTTACGAATCAGGGTGCTTGGGAAACAGCCCGGAGCCATACAGCTGATTATTTCACCAAATTTGCATCTTTTCAACAGTAATGGGGATGGCTTCCACAAATGCTCCCAGGCTCTAAATAGATGTTAAGTGGTTGTTTCTAGTTTCTTCTCTCTCCGCTCCCTGGAGAGCCACTTTCCAACCCACCCACCCCTAGCCTCTTGTGCGAGCCTGCTGGTGGGGCAGAGGCCTGCCCGGGCCTGGCAGCCGGTCCCCGAGGCCGCAGCGGGCTGGCCCCGCTTGTCATCCCGGCCGGGGTCCTCCTGCGAAGCCCTGGCACCGAGGCTGGCTCCCTCCCGTGGCCCCTTAGCCGAGGGTGGGAGGCTGGGCCACTGCACACATCAGGCCTGCGGGGTGTCCCACCGCGGGGGACATCTGCTTCCTGCAGTGGAGGAAGATCTAGGGGCAGGGAAGTAGGGCTTGAAGAGAGACGGGTGGGCAGAGCCATGTGGGCCGGGGCAGCGCATCTCGGGTGGGCCACAGGTGCCAGCGAGGGTGGGGCAAGAATGAGCAGAGCTCGCTCTCAGGGAGGGGGTGTCCAGGGATCCCCGGGGCAGGGTCTGCTCCTGGATGTAGGCTGAGCAGAGTGGACTGTCCCAGATTAAATTTTTTTTTATTGTGGTTTTGATTAACGATAGGGAAAAGTTTTGTGTTCCAAAAATGGGTCAGATGTTGTTCTAATTGTTTAATGCCCTCTGCCCTCTGGTCAGTTCTGTGGACAGCCCACTGGGTCGGCCTGCTGGGGTCGGTGTGTGGCCATGACCTGGTCACAGGGGTACACTGGCAGCTTTGGGTCCCTGGGTGCCCTTGGGATGGGGGTGATCTTCGAGAAGAGGATGTCCTGGGGGGCTTGTTCTACTTTCAGTGGCTGCTTGGGAGACTGGAAAAGCGAAGTGTCCACAAGCAGCCTCTGGTCCTTCCGCAGCCCCCATACCTCTTCTTGTCCCAAGGGGCGTGTGGCGCAGAACCAAAGGTGCCCCTAACGCCCTTTCCTTTGGGGCCTGTCCGGTTGGCGAAGCTTCGAGGGATTTGCACTTCTTGGATGCACGTTAGCATCTGCTGACTTCCAGGGTGGGCTGACGGTTAGAATCAGCTAGACTTCTCCAGCAGGTGTGTGCCAGAGCCTTGCAAGTGTCTCACGGATGTGGCCTCGCACCTCCTGAGAGCATCTTTCTTAGGAGGCTCACGTTTACGTGCCGTGTGAATTTGTTTGCCCCATTTGTGCCGTGGGAAGTGATGAAAAAATTCTTTCCAATCCACGTCTGGAAAAGTGTATTTTTTTTTAAATTGACACAAACAATAGCACTTGAGTTCCTTTCCTTTAAAATAATGTCCCGGTGTACCAATCCTTCAGCTCCATAATGGATTAAAAGCCACGATATTCTTAATTTTCCTGTAGAGATGATTTATGACAAAATCCATTTTCTCAAAAACACAGCTTTTCTATGTTCAATATAGATGCAACTGTTTGTGCTTTAAATTTCAAAATTCTAGTAAATAAGATGGGATTTATTTTCCTTTTCATTGGCCGTTGGGGTCCAAACCAAGAAAAGCAGGCAACGAATTCAGAGGAATTTACAAATGGAAAACCCGGATCTGGCTTTTTCAGGTTTCATGTTTATTTTGTAATGACATAACTCAAAGGCTTAATGACATCTTTCATTATGGAAAATCTGAAATGAAGGATTGATCTTTCTTTCTGGAAGGCACATCTTGCCTTGTGTGCTTTATCTCATCGTTGACAAGGAGAAGAAGGGGAGGAGTGAATATAAAGAGACCCATTTTCTTGTCGAAACAAGCAAGGAGAGCGCCAGGGGACGCGGACCAGCCCTTTATGCTGAGCTGTGCCCACGGTGCAGGGAGAGCATGAAGGAGCCCCTGGGAAGCCAGGAGACCTGGATGCCCTTGTAGGTGTCTTTCTGGTCCAGAATCCCATAATGACAGCAGGAATTGTGCCATCGGAGAAACAACTGCAAAATAATGACCACAATCACCATAGAATATGTTGGATTCTTGGATTTTCCTGGTCTTACCATAGGGTTTGTCTTATTGCTTTTCCGTGATGAAGTTAATTCATCTTAACTATGAATCGTATAGGAAGGGGGATCGCACTTGATCCTCAACTTTCATCCGGAAATTGTGAACCCCATCCCACCACAAAAAACAAACACAAGAGACCCTGGCAGCCTGGCCTAGCCAGCCGTCCCTGGGGGCTCTTTGCTGTCGTGATTCCCGACCTGTCCGTGGTGGCCTCCACAACCAGCCCCCTTCAGTCACCTTGATTAAAATATTATGCACAAAATTTAAGGGTTTCAGGATGGCTCCTTTCATTTTATGTGTCAATATATTTCCATACCCCAGCCTAACAGCCATGTCAGCAGAAAGGAACAAAGTTTAGAGGAAAAAAAAAAAAACCCCAAAAAACAAAAAGCAACTACTCTTCTGTTAATAAGATAAGATTATTAGTTACTTTCCTATTTAGAAAGTAGATCTCAAAAAAAAGAAAAAAAGAAAGTAGATCCCACTTAATATATGAATAAAAATTAAGCATATAAGTAAATTTAAAATGTCCTTGGTTTAATTCATTTAAGGGGAAGTTGTATACTTATATACTTATTTATTTGTCATACATGTTTGTCTTTTTTATTTTCTTCCCTCTGCTTCTATGAAGCATATATTAATATATCACATATTTACAGTGCAGGCTCGAATCTGTACAATTCTGCTTATTTGTTGGTGCACTTAGATGTAATAGAACAAAATCATCGTTGTACCGGCAAGCTTGCGGTGTTCCGGAAAGATCTGTTGGATTTTTATTTTTTCAGATGTGCCCCCCCCCCCTCCGGTTCTCATGCACGTTGTAGTTCTTGGCTTACACTTTACCACCACCATTCAGCTTCCCTGGGAACCCCATTACTGTGTCCACACGCATGCTCTGACCTGTGCTACTCGGAGATTTTCGAGATGAAGTCATTGCTGGTTTGAGTTACTGGAGAGACGTTAATTCGTCCAGCTGGGCTGGCTCAACAGCCATCCTGGCGCTTGGCCTTGACAGCCACCCTCAGTGAGGAATCAGCCGGAAAGGAAGGGGGTGCACTGAGAGGGATGGGTTGGGGGGTGCTCCTGCCGGTTGGGGGCGGGGGTGGGGGCGAAGCCAGGACCATAGATCGCAGACACGGGACCATGAGGAAGCAGATAAGCTCACCAGTCCCACAAGACCTTTATGAAAAACACCTTGCTTTCAAACCAGAATTTTAATGAAAAATCCTGGGATGAGATGGGTGGCTCCATTACCAAGTGGACAATGAAGTGTGTATGAATATGTGTTCTATGTTTCTGTGGCAGGATCGACTAGAAGTACATATTAACGCATCGATGTCATAAAAACACAGTGTGTGGCGAGGGCCTGGCGTTCTCTGTGCTGAGAATGGCCTGTGCGTGCGCTGCCACCCTGTCCCCGGGCGGGGGGACCTCCACGCACGTGCCCGAGGTTTCTGTGCAGGAATCCCCGGGGCCCTCACCCCAGTAGCACCTGGAGGAGTCTAGGTGGGGCGGGGGAGAGGCAAAGAATGACCCTTCCCCTCCCCCAGGTCACGACATGTCCCTGACCTCTCCACCCACACATTTACCACATAACATCCAGATGTCCAAAAACATTTTTTTTTTTTGAGAACTCTGTGAAATTTGATAGAATGTGAAATGTCATAGTATATGAACTCGGTGACTTGAATTGTAAAACAGCCCAAAGTTCTCTATGTCAAAATGTAGCCGTCGCCCCTGGAGTTTAACCCTGACGATGAGCAGCGCGGAGGGGTCTCGCGGGGGGGGGGGGGGCTGCTACTCCCTTGCCTGGGCCCCCCTCTCTTTTTCTGCTAAGCACTTTCCCCTTCAATGAGGTGCCTCTTCTCCCAAAAGCTTCCCCCAGAGGCATTTACTGGTTTTTGTTTTTGTTTTTGTTTTTTCTTTGACAATTGAGGATTCTGGTGACATTCCTATGGACACAGAATTTATAAATGGCAGGAGCACTTCTCAAGCTCATGCCTTCAGCCTCTAAGATGCCAACAGGAAGCATCCTGGGCCCACACACCTGTCCAGTCTCCCCACTCCCCATCCTGCAGAGCAGAGGGGCACCTGGGGGGAAGCTGGCCCATCCCTGGCCTGTGTCCCCAAGAGGCTGAGAGCTCCTGGCAGCCACGCACCGGCCCCTTCCCCTTGGCTTGTCCCATGCCAGCAGTAGAATAAGTTTGTGCCGAAGAACTGCAGATATCCATGCTGTGGAAAGTTCATAAATCCAGAGCATCAAATGACCTTTGATTTATATCCTGTTAATAAAAGAAAACAAAGTGTTTGTTGCCAGTTTAACATTAATGCCGATGGGGCTTTACATTGGAAAATTTCCTCTTTAAAAAAAAAAATGCATGATAAGAATAGGACATGCTTATCGTGGAATTTTTAGAAATATAGGAGATTATTTTAAAAATTGTAACTGGCCATAAACTCATTTCCTTTAGTTAATATTTTGGTAACTTACCCTACTTTTATCTATATTTTTAATGCATTGATATTATTCTGTGCCTACAATTTTATATACCATCCTTTTCACTTCCTGTTCTGTCATAAACCGTCCCCTATTTTGCATCAAAAAAATCTATGTGAACATCCTTTATAATGATGAATGTTCTTGCAAATGGATTTAACCTAATTAACTGAACTGATTCTTTACTATTTGATATTTGGTTCTTTTTCTTTGCCATTAGACACGACTCTGTGTCGAGCATCTTTGTGTCTAAATCTTGTCCCACATATATGATTGTTTCTTTGGGGGTAGGTTTCAAAACATAGAGTTTCTGAATGAGAATATTTGGTAGCATTGCTTCCAGAAGAATTTGCCTTGATTAACTCTCACCAACAGTCTGGGAGACGGCGAGGCTCACGTTCACTGTGGAACATTTCCTTTTATTTTTTTTTCTTTCTTACCCATCAAAAACAATAGGTATTTGCAAATAATATTCATCGCTTAATTTGAAATCCTGGTAATTGTGGCATGAGACATTTTTTCCCCCTTACGAATGTGAATCTCTTGTTTTACTTCTTTTGTGGATCGTCTGCATTGTTTTTAGAGGAATGAACCTGCGAGAAATCCCAGGGATTCATACATAGCTGACGTTTCATAATGTACTACCTGAGAAATTATTCTGATGGCCCACCGGTGTTGTTAGATAGTCGCAAAAGTTTCCACCTGAAAAATCCGTGGAAGTAAAGAACCAAGCAAAGATTTTTCCCTTTTCTTGCTCTGTGTTTCTACTACGTCGTGTGCATCTCTCCTGCTTTTGAGAAAAGCGTTACGAATGCACCATCGCCTTTATACTCCTAAAGGCAGAATAAGAAGGAACATCGCCTGGTTTTACCAAACAAACAAATATTCTCATTTGTCCATGGTGCGATAACCTCATTATTTTCATTTCATTAACCACGTCACTGCCCAACCCCACTGAGACTGTATCCTTACCTTCGGTGACAATTTTTAACAATGAAAACCATGTGCTCCATTGCTTAGAAAGGGAGTGACACAAGAGTGAGGTTTTCAGATTTAAGCTGTGAAGATTCTTACTCAGCTTCTGAGTTTGCTGAAGAATAAAGGTGAAATCGGTTCGTGCAGTGTTGCTGCTTAGAGGCTCTCGTCTCTACGGTGGGGCTGGTGGCGCTTGCTGGGTTCCTACACACTCTTGGAGCCGTGACAGGTTCTGAAGATCTCATCCTGACATTCAGGATATTGGGTTTTTGCGTCCTCGTCGATGGTACAAACTGTATTTTCCAGGTAGAACTAAATATTTTGAAACCAAGTTCCACCTCAACTCTCTGCCCAGACTCCAATGTTTTCAGCGGTAAACATTGATTTCAAAGAGTATATTTTTAGCTCATTAGTGAGAAATACCTGAGTTACCATCCGTCATCCAGATTCATTATTTTTCAAGAACCAAGATATCCAAATAAGAAATTAAGGTGTAATTATGTTTGAATTGAGAACACAAATGACCTTTTTCTCTGTAGCTGTCGCAGAGTTATGGGAGACATCCCAGATGACCTTGGCGTTGTTTAGTTGCAAATGGAAAACCGAATAAAAGCAGGCATTTAAAGGGTTAGACCTCAAGGTTATATTGTGTTTCAAGACTCATTTTCATTTTGACTCACTTTGTTGATATCCTATATCCTTTCGAGTCTGAGAGATTAAGAAAAATTGAAGAGTCAGGAAAGCAGGTGATAAATGCCAATTAACTTAGTGCATCTATACTGCAAACATCTGAAGTTTCTCAAACATAGTGACCCACGTGGGTAATAAGTCTTAGGGGGCCTCAGAAGATCCAAATCTGCTTCTATAAAGAAAAGACTTCTGTTTTTCATATCATCCCATCCTAAGCAACGTACAATTATTGTCATTTTAATTTGGGGTTTTTGGACATGAGTCTGTGAAGTGTTTCATATAGATGAAGTTTGCAGCTGAATAATAAATAAATGAGTTGCCAATAACTTCGAAATGGTGTGACGGTACCTCCTTTTTATTGTCAATCATTTTTAGCACAAACTTCTGTGGTTGGAGTGTCATAATGAGTACATGCCGACCGTGGAGAGAGCTTGAAGTTCTGGGAGTGGAATCTTAAATGAGAGAATGCCCATTTCAGATGTGGTGTTGAAGGGTTCTGGGCTTAGGAAACTTAGAATTGTCACACGGTCCGTGTGTGCACACACACCCCACCCCCCTCAGCACACGTACACGGGGACCAAAGGCACCAAGAAAAACAGTAACAAAGCACTATTGAATCCCCCGACGACCGATAGAGCAAATGTGCACTTTAAATATTCTTAGTTTATACACATTTATATGCAACATTAAAAAAAACAATTTCCACCTTTGCTCCATGGTCTTTAGTCAAATTTTGAAACGGATTGATCATGGGGTTGATGTAAAGTCTTTAGAATCGAATTTTAATATGTTTTTTTATGTTTAAACAAATAAGGGCCCTTCAACTCCCTACCCCCCACCCCCGGCCCTGAAAGTTTTTTCTTGTGGATTTTTAAAAAAGTGTGTTCTCCACTATTCCTTCAGCACTCTCTCTCTTTCCTATTATGAGTCCCTGGTTTTTTCCTAATTATAGGGCTGCAAATTATTTACTCTGGTTTTAAATTAAGAAGCAAACAAGTAATCTGGCGTAAAAAGCACAGGTCCAACTTCAGGGGGAAAAAAAATGAGTATGTGTTTAATTTCTCTTTAGGCGCACAGCTGTATAGCCCCGTATAATGGAAGGGTTGAGACGGAATGCCCCCTCCACCTTGCCTCGGTGTAATGCAATTTAGCTTCATTAAATTACTGGAGGGCCAGTTACTTAAGCAGAATATTGATTTTCAGTCTGGCCCGTGTTTAACATAATTCTGCGTAGGCAACAGCTAATTCTGCATTTGAATCTAACACCCTAATGGAATTACAAGATGCTGCTTGACCACAGGCGAGCATCCAGCCATCCCACGCCACACCTCGGGGCAGCCTCTCCAACACCCAGGGGCTGAGAGGTGGGGTCTCTTGTGCTTCCGGGGTCCCTCGTGCAGCTCTGCCTTTTTACCAAGGAGGAGCTTGGGGGGGCACCGGGAGTCCCTTCAGTGGCATCGTGTGTTTATTACACAGCTTGTACTTGGCCTAAATACATATTATGGATAAGACTCTTAGACCGGGTTCGCCTTCTGTCTGTTTCTGATAAATAAAAATGAGGCTTGTCTTTAAATTCAGTCTTAAGCTTACTTCAAACAGGCCTAAGACGTTCCTAGCCTGAGTGAAAAATTTTAGGTTGACAAACATTACTGAGCTGCATACATCATGTGTCGGTGACGATGAACCTCAGAAAATTGTCATAAAAATGCCATTCAGATGCTCGTCATTTTATCTAGTGCTATTTTCAGGGGATCACAGTTTCAAAAAAAAGAGATTTCCTCCCACCCTCCCCTCCCCGTCCCCACTGAAGTATAGAAGCAAAAAGACGTCACCCTCTCGACCTGGGAGGAGCTTGCTGGAAGAGCCTCATCTGAACCTGGGATGGTGCTGATGAGCCGGAGGAAGCGACCAGGCCGCAGGGCGAGGAGGGGAGGGCTGTCGGGGTGATGCCTGTGAGACGAGCAACTGAGACAGAGGCTCTCATTTCAAGGAAGGGACAGTCCCTGGGTCGGGGCTGTGCCAGGACTTGCCATGTCAGCCTTACGGGCTTGTTTTGTCCAAGAAGACTGGCATCCCTACATCTGGTGGGAGCCCCTCACCCCACATTCTATTGACCATGGAAGGGCTGGTGGCGGGACGAGCCTGGCTGGGGCAGGGAGCTGAGACAGCTTTCGGATGACAGAGTGTGGGACCAGCGTCCATCTGCATGTGACCAGAGGTCACTGGAAGGCCCTTCCCCAGGTTTTGGCAACCTCGACCAGACACAGTTTTTCCGGAACCATCTGTGGCTCTCCTCATGCTCTGTCTTAGCATGAGAATATGCTGAATGACAAGTCACAGGCTGAAAATCTTAGGTAGCCACCTAGCTCTTTACCACAAATAATGGTGAAACTTGTGTGCTCACTGCCCGGCAGGCAGCCCAAGAGTGGACACTTGGCAGCTTTTTCAGCTCCCAGTGATTCTGGATGGGCTTTAATGGCCCTGACCTGCCTTCCCTCTCATAGGCTGGCCTGTGGGTTACCTCTCACTCCAGCCCCCACCCAGGGATACAGGTCCTGGCTCGCCGGTCGGGGTCCCCGGCCCTTCTGGTCAGTGTTCTGCATGAAGTTGGACAAAGGCGACAGCTAGGCAGGTCCCACCCATTTCTTTGGGACCTCACTTGAGGGTCATGCCTCCTGCAGCAATGGGGCCCATCTGAGCGTGGACCCAAGTGGAGGGCAGCCGATTCTAAGAGGTGGACAGAGAAGGAGTGGGCATTCGTTCCCCAAGATTTCTCAGGTCCGGGCCCCAATAAGTCTCCATCTGTGCTGAGGTCATGGTTGAGGGTCTATGCTTGACATTCACTAGGTCCCGACAGAAACACCTCCCACCTGCCTCTCAAGAAGAACGACATTTGCCACGTGAGACCTTACCGCTTCTCCCTTGATCTGTGTCAGGGCAGGCATCCTGCTTCCAGGCTGAATCTAAAATAAATAAATAAATAAATAAATAAATAAATAAATAAAAAGAAGGAGGAGAAAAAAAAATCCGTAACAACCCAAAGACTCAAACACACCACTAAACCAAGTACTCTGGGCAACAATGAACAGATGCCTCTGTATTTGTGCCCATGGACAGCGTCCTCTCTCTATTTAATTACATTTGTATAGAGCCTGTTGATTAAATTTATGTTCTCATTTTATCCTTAAAACAACTTTCCTTGTGTGGTCAATTTCTACTTTCGGTGTAGAGAGGATAGGGTTGTAGACTGAGGAGGAGCGAGCGGGCGGGTGAGAGCAGGCCTGGGGTCTGGAGCAGTTTTCTGCCGGCAAGTTCCATTCTTCAGCTGCCTCGAGCTCTCTCTTTTGGGCAAAATACTGTGTGCTCCTCTTCTGGACATTTTCCCCGTGATGGAGACCGAGCATGCAGTTGACCTCTCCTCTCCAGAGCATTTTCCTTCAGGACCCCAGGTTCATTGGCATTATGATTAAGGCTCCTCTTGGCTGGTTTGGGCTGCGGTAACCAAACACCACAGACCAGGTGGCTTATAAATAACAGGCATTTATTGCCCCTGGTTCTGGAGGCTGGACATCCAAGTTCAGGGTGCCCATGTGGACGGGTTCTGGCGAGGACCCTCTTCCAGGGGCCCGGCTGGTGTTCCCGGGGTGAATGGAGCAAGGGGGCCCTGTGACACCTCTTTCTTTAAGAGCATTAATCCCACTCATGAGGATGCCACCCTCAGGACCTAAGCACCTCCCAAATACCGTCAACGCTGGTGGTTATGGTTTCAATATATGATTTTTTGGTGGAGGAGAGAAACATTCAGACCACAGCAACATAATGATATATAATGAAATAATAATTAATGTAGGTATCTTTTTCCTGGCTATGACTCTGCTCTGTGTTCTTTAGAAATTGTGTTTCCATAGGTGCAGGCTGGAGAGCCAGGGGCCGGTGAGCGAGGGGAGACAGCACCCCCCCCCCATGGGGCAGAGAGAGAAGGCAGGTATGGGAACAGGGATTGCACCAACAGGAGGTGGGTTTAGGGTGAGAGGGGCATGAGGAGCAGGCTGGACAAGCGTGACCCCTGGGCGGCTACTATCCTGGGGAGACTGGCCAGTGAGCCTCCCGGGGAGGTGAGTGTGTGCGGAGGCGGTTGGTCTGGGATGGGAGGGTGTGGGGTCTGTAGACTCGCTCCCCAAAAGAAGCTTTGAAAAGTGGTCAAACAGAGTAAGGTCAACCATAAAACCAGTCAGTTACGTATCTACCATACACACATATAAATACACACCTATTCACAGCAATATGTGTTTATATCATAATACACACTGACTGTCACACTAATCCTAATGATAATAAAACTAATTCCTCACTGAGGCCGTCCTTGTTCCTCGGTGCTCTGGATCAGGGGTGGGGACCACTTACTGAATTATCGCAGGTTTGTGACAGGCCGTGGAGGGACAGTCGTGTGACCGGACAGATCCCTTCTCAAAGGGGCTGTGCACGTGGTACCGACCCAGCCCTTGGTGGGAGGATCCTGGGCACTGACATGGGTCGGATGCAGTTAGGAGCTGTTGTTTTCTGGGGGCTTCTCTGGCTCCTAAATGGGAAGACTCAGGCCTCCCAGTCGGCTCTGCCTGGCCTGCCCACCACCCTTCAAGGAGCTGAGTCCACACTCTGCCTGGAGGGCGGGCCCACCTCCAGGGTCGAGGTCTGCTCTGGTCCTCGGTGGGCCAGACCCTGCTGCCCCCGAGCTTCCCCGACAGTGCCTGGACGCCTGCGACTCGGCCCCAGGGAGCAGCGGGCCGCGAGGTGAGCTGGAGGACCAGCGGTCATTTCAGTGCTTGGGGGTGGCCCTCTGGGTGGGGCTCAGCTGGAATGTTCGCCTCTGCTCCACATGGTATGAGCTGGACTCATTTATGTGTTCACAGTGAGCGGGGCGGCCGGGGCTGGCTGATTTGGAACAGCCTCCTGTGGCTGAACTCTGGGACGGCTGGACCTCAGTCCCTCCACGTGGATTCACATCCAGCTCCACATGGGGAGCAATCAGCAGCCAAAGTCCAAGCCTTCCCAGATTTGCAGGAGTTAGGGGGACACTTGGCAGCCCTATTAACCTATCACTTTGGGCAGATGTCTCAGATCCAAGGTGTTGGACAGGAGACCAAGTCACGGGGCTGGACAGCAGGGGCAGAGGAGTAGGGAGAGGTTGCCCCTGGGGTGGGGGTACTCGTGACCCCACAGAGCCCCCCTTCCAGGCTCTGAGGAGCCAAGCTGTGCCTCCCAGGCCCAAGGAGAATCATGAATTTGAATAAAGGACCCAAAGGCCTCATATTGCTGTTCCATCTTCCTCTTCTGTGAACCCTCCCATCTCCCAACTATAAAAGAACTTTTTAGAAGAGGACACATCTTATGAAGGAAAAAGGTAAGCAAAATCCCTTTTTACCACAGTGGCTCTAGCCTTGCAAGGAGATCGGCCACCTCATTGTTACCTATTTCAGTCATAAATATTTAATCACTGTGTAGGTCCCATATACATTCTATGCTGTGTGTTCTTGGGCCCTTTCAACTTATTTTTTGTTAAACTGACAAAGAACATTGTACATTGGATATGTCATTGTGTGTGTTCAGAGTGAAGAAAAGATTTGTTTTCAGACGACTGTACGTAGAAAGAGAGTTAAAAAAAAAAAATTCCCCTGTGGTAGATTAGCTGAAGAAAGCTTTAACTAATGTTTGGGAAACATCCTAAAAAATTCACACTAGGAACCTGTAAAAATATTTATCCTAAATGTCAGCAAATTAAGTGTCATTGAATAGTAGATGTACAAGGGGTGTAGGTTGTCACTCTGACACTAAATATCAAAATACCAGCCTTTTCCATCTTTCCATCAAACCCATGTTAAATAAAGGAAAGTACAAAGGTTAATGTGCCTCATTTTTATTGGTTTCTAAAATAAGATTTCCAAACTGTCCGTGGGGGTGTGTTCCAGTGCCCCAACGGGTGGGTCACATGACTCCTGATGTAGCATCACTGCGTGAAGAGCACCTGGGAGCTGTCCCAACTTGGAAATGGCCTGGACCCTGTTTATTTGGGCCCTGTGGTAAGTTAGGGATTTCATTTCAAAGGAATTGCTATAGCGAGGACCATGTTCTCTCCTGGCCCTGCTTGGCTGAGAGTTGATATCAACAGTTGATTGATGGGAACTTAAGGATGAAGGAAAGCCCGAGCAGCTATCCAGAAAGGGACATGCAAATCTGGCTTCAAACTATACAGCAGAAACTTTGTGAAATCCATTCCTGCATCTGTGTCCAGACAGGCCTTCTTTTCCAGGTATAGGAAGTCGTTGTTCTACAAGCTGTTAACATTTAGGGTCATCTTGGGCCAAATGGAAGCATTTTCCATGGCCTGTGCTATGGGTCTATGTGAGGCTATTGGCCAAACACCAAAAATCTGTTTCTTCTTCCCGGACACACACTTTATTTAGCAGCCTCCCCTACAGGTAGAGGCAACTGAGTCCTACCTGGTGGACTTTGAGTTGAGTGATATGTACCATTTCCACACCAAAGCCACTCTTGTCGCCCATTACAGGGACACAGGATGGAAGAGCCTGGATCCTTCAATCACCACATGGAGGACAAGCTGCCAGCTGGGGGCAATGTCTGCTCCTCACTGGAGTGTGGATGGGACATAGTGTGGATTGTGCTTGAGCTACAATACATTCTGGCTCTCTTTGTTACCACAACCTAGCCTGCCCTCCCCTAAATTGGTCAAACTGGCCATGATCATGCTGTAGGTCAGTGGAAATCCCCTGGGGTGATGGTGAGATCGCCAGGTCCTCCTCTCAGCGTCTGACTCGCTTGGTCTGTGGATGGAGGTGGATTTATTTATTTATTTATTTATTTATTTATTTATTTATTTATTTCAATTTAGTTGATTCTAGTTCAGGAGTACTGCTATCCATCATCTTTTTCTTTAAAAGGAAGTGAAGACCGAATAGATTATGTTGGAATAAGACCATATGCAGCCAGTAATTCAAAGTTCAGGTTTGGATACATCATTAAAATGGGACCTTTAAAACTGGAATTTATTTGCTTTTATACATTTTATACATTGCAATGCTCCTTTTCTTTGTAGAGAACATTTCTAAAGTTTTTTTTTTTTTCCAGAAATAGTATTACTAATGTAACGGGAACTAACAAAACAAAACAGTCCAGAGAGGTTCGGAATGAACGGAAATTACCCCTGCTACATTCCCTCTCATCCTCAGTGCAGTCTTCCACGGGCAATCACTCTCAGCTTTTTGTTAATGTTGTGCTTGCTTCATAGCTACCGACTGCATGTACTTAGTTTGTTTCCGGATCTAGCAACTTTCAATGTTGCTTATAAAATAATTGTTATGAAAGACGACTATTTAGCTAAATTTTCTCCCACCCCTCTTCTGTTTCCAATCTAGTTAATTCACTGTTTTAAGCTTTTCAACTGATGTATTTTTGAAAAACTAAACAGCTAATCAGCTTCTTTCTTTTTCCAATGAAAACATTTCTGGAGAACCCACTTGCCCTTCCCTCCACCCTCCACCTGTTCCTGCACCTCTGTCCTCCCACTTCTCAATCCTGACAGCTGTCCTTCCTTTTATGTTATCAAGGTTATAGCTTTTACATTCTGATATGGATTCAGTTAGTCTTCAGTGAATTTTGTCTAAAAGTGGATTCCAAGATTTCAAAACCAATGAATACCATTTACATTGCTATGATTCTGGAAATAATGTTCACTGCAGAAATAAGTGCTCCGATAAAATTACATCTGCTTTCCTGAATGTCCAATTGGCCCTGAGTAGCTATGTAAAATAAAATGTTCCTGCACTAAATTAAAATTGATTCTCCTCTTTTACCTTTGATAAATTCTCAACTTTCATCCAAGCTCTCTATTACATCATCTTACTCATAATTTGTGTGTGTGTGTTTCACAGAGACTTCCTCCCAAAGTTTTCTGTTCTTCAGCTCTAAGCTATACTCTTCAATATCTAAACCCACTGTGAAGCTGTCATTTTTGAATTTTACTTTATGCTCTTCTGGGTCAAACTGTTGCTTTCTGGCCTCTCTACTTGGTTTATTTCTCTGTTACATCCTTAAATAACTCCTCAGAAATTTGCTTGGGAACTAAGCCTTTCATATCTCTTATTCTGCCTTCATATTTGAGTGATAGTTTGACTGGGTATAGAATTGAATTGAAGGTTGAAAATAGAACTTCAGAACTTGGAAGTCATTCTTCCATTAATTTCTAGCAAGCAATGTTGCTGTTGAGAAGTGTGGTATAAATAAGGTTCCTTGTCCTTTCTCAGCAACCTGTGTTTTTTTTTCTCTGAGAGCCATTGATATCTTTAAGAAAAAAGTGTCTAATTTCATGATGATGGTTTTTGTAAGTTACAAAAATGATTGTGCTTGACACACTTTTAATATTATGATGTGATTTCTTCAGTTTTGGAGAGCTGTCTTTCATTATTTTGTTCCTTTCCTTTGTTTTCTCTGTTCTTTCTTCTTGCAACTGTTATTAGTTGGAAATTAAACTAATTTTATATCATTCCTCTCTTTTGGCTTATCATATTCTCTGTCAAATTTTTCTTTTTCTTGGCAAAAGATTCTCAATTTTACATTCCAGTCTGTTGCTTTAAAAATTAGTAAGTATATTATTTTTATTAACTTTCCAGAAATCCTTCTTGTCCTGTTTTCATTCTACCCTGTCCTTGCCTTGTGAATACAAGACCTTCTATCCCTCAGAGAATATTGATTAATATCTACATCTAATTTCTCTTATTTTACTGAAAATATGTATGTTTCTTTACAATCATGGTTTCTGTTTATCTTTTTTTTCTTAATTCTTTGTATTGCATTACAAGATTTCCTCTGGCGATTGTCTTTATTATATTGAATTGCAGAATTATCCATCTAGAAATTCTGGGTTGGCCCAGCATATTTTAGAGCAGGATGTAGCAAAGTTGACCAGGAGCTCATTGTTTGTTGACAGGCAAGCTCGTTTTATATCAATTTGGTGAGAGGTCAGATATTGACAGGAAGAACCCATGCCAGAATTGTAAGGGCTTATTTGGGGCCACTGATATCTGCAAAATTGCCTAATTCTCTCCAGAACGTTCATTTCATTCTTTAGAGACACATCCTCAGGTGTTGGTAGATAGATGCCCGGCTGCTGGTTCTTCCACTCTTGGGGTAGGTGTTTGTCTGAAAATTAATCCTTTTGTTTTTCAGTCCCCAGGCCCCTCCATGCCTTTTACCATCCATGTTGTCTCAGGGGTTTGCTGGTACATCGATCCCTTTGCAGCTGATTCACTCTTTGTGCATGTTCTGAGCTTTGGCTTTTCTTCTGCTTTCCCAGTCACCACGTGATCTGCTTTTTGTCTTTCAGAAATTTCTTGAAATTTCTTATTTTCTGATGGCCTCCCTAAATGGCCTTTCATTTTTGGACATTAATAAACATTTTTAGTACCCTCTTAGGATGGAAGAAAAATGCACATGCTGCCATTTTGAATTGAAACCTCCCAGTTTTTCCTCTTTATTTTCTTTTTGTTTATGCAACATTTTCAGTGTTGTTGATTTCCAATTATTAATGAAAGCAAATCCAGACACACCATCATAAAACTGTGTGTTTATTGGGGAAGAATCTAGCTGGCAAGCTAAATTGGAGACCTAACACAATAAATTCCCCAAATGATAAATGCTAGTGTCAGATTTGAGCAAGAGTTTGAGCTGGGAACCTGGAGGTCAGTGCTTATGTGCAGAACACCGGTAGGGGGCAGACGATGGATCCTGCTCTTTGTGTCTTATAGTCATTTCAATCTGAGAATTAGTACTTTTCTGGGAGATACATGGGTTCAGTATGTAGTGTCACATTGTGATTTAGATTATGACAAAGAAAACAGTTTCTGATGAATTTGTGTCTGAGGCCTTCAGGCCCAGCCCGTTCCCTGCCTGATACTTGTCGTGTAGGGTATGGGGAAAAAGATGTCCTCATCTTTCCCTAAGAAGGTTTGAGCTAGTCCAGGTAACAAACCTCTGTCGTTTGTCCTGTGTCCTGAGTCTTCTGTCCCTGACTGAAGCCTCATGCTCTTCTTATTTCTCATCCCTTCACATTCTAAGGTCATTATATCTGGTGTCTATAATCCTGGGAAGCCACTAACTGTGAATTGACCCAGTTGAACAGCCCAGAGAGAGGGTGGGAGTCTCTTAAGAATTTTCAAGTTTTCACTTAGGATTGGAAACTTTTGTTTCCTCCTGTTTTGATCATACACAAGGTAAACAGGGATGTATCTACACCCAATGGGAGGGAAGATGGTCCCTGCTTCTGACGAGCTGATTGTGTCAGGAGGCCTGATGCTCACCATTTCATGTTGGGTCATGTCAGCCCTTCAGCTGTCAGCTTCACACCTCCCTACATCTCCTCTGAGATCAAACCTTGTTGTGTGAATCACCATGGAGGTTCAGTTGATTAGCAGAAATGCAATATGCAGAACGGGTTTGTCATTGGGAGTCAATGAATGGCTTCAGGTGCCTCTCTGCATTCTGTCATATATGCTATGTCAGGTGATTGATAACTGGGCACATTGTCAAGACGCGGAGTATAATTTATTTCCTGCCATGATGGCAACACTGGGTGAAGAGTCTTTTTTTTTTTTTTTTTTTTTTGTAAGAGTCTTTTGTCATTTGAGGGATATGGATTTGTTTTTGTTTTTGTTTTTTGTTTTTGTTTTTTTTTTTTGGAATCTTATTGGGATAATAGTTTTATTTGTAAGATAATGAAAATCTCAGAGATAGGCACATCCTGAACTGTGAGGGTTGGATGGGAGGGTTTAGGATATCCACTCAGTGGATAAATATTTGATAACGGGTTAAAATTCTTTCAAAAGTTGCACATCCTTGTCATCCTTGAATTACATAATGAAAACAAATATGTACAAAATTTCATGCACATTATTTGATAACTCAATTTGCTGGTTCAGCAAGAAAAAAATATAGAGACTTTATGCTAGTGGAATTAATTATGCCTAAGACAATCAATACTAGCCATGAGGAATGATTAAGCCTAGGCTCACACTAAAAGACTCCCACTCTTTGAGTTACCTAGGAAAAATAGTGTGAAATTTGTTTTTAACACTGATAGTGTGTTTGTATCTCAAAATACCATAGAATAATGAGTCCACAAGTCCCAAAGATTTTAAAATAAAAATAAATATATACAAAGAAATAGAAATGAAAATATCTGGAAATAAGTTGAAATCAGATCAGATGCCAAGCAAATGGAATCCTAAGGACTGTTAGTTTTGGAAAATATGTTTATGGCAATAATTTCATGTTTCTAATGTAACTATTAACGAAGTCAACTGTGTGGAGCTGCAAGCCATTCCTAGAAGTGACTGGAGAATCTGGACAAAATTAAACCAAAGGCAGAGGACCTTGGAAAGACAATGTCTCTACAGGTGGTCGAATGGAGGACAGGAGTGGCTGGGAATTGTGGTCACACATGCCTTGTGGAGTCGAGTTGGTATGGCAGCTTGGGTTGGGATCAGGCCATCTGCCTCATCCTTTCTCTTCGGCATGAAATTCAGACAAAATGAGATAAGGCCCGTAAGGAGGTAGGAGGCAGAGATCTAAGGAAATGTGCTGAGAAATCAGATGTGGACAGCACAACGTCATTGCGGATCACAAAACTCACCCTAGGACCTTATGAGACTGGCCTTCACTCCTCTGTGATGTCATCAAACACCCTTAGGTTGAAAGGGAAATTAGCTACTCAAGAATGTGGCCCCTTTTGAGGGTCCTAATGGAGGGGCTGGACTTGAACATTGACCTCTAGTAGAGGAAAGTGGCTTTTGAACAAGAAATCTAACATCCCCTCGTTGGTCCCCTCTGTCACCTTTGTCCCTGACTCCAGTGGCATTGTTTCCAGTTGTCCTTGAGAGGGTGGGACACAGTGCCATGCCACAGCAAGTCAGCCAGGAGAAACCCTATTGAAGAGAATAAAAGGGCCCCAGAGAAGTGAAAACTACTCCTGCCCATAGGACTCTCAGTGGAGAAGTGCCTGCCTCTGCTCGTAGGGGAGCATTTCCTTAGAGAAGAAAGAACTAAGCGCTTGTTAACAAACTAACTACTTGACCCAGAGTTGGGGTGGGGTGGGGCGGGGTACAAAGAACCTCGAAACTAAAGGGCCTGTAGCTTGATATTAACATTAACTTAAAAGTGGCAGCCTCTGAAATTCAGTCTGCAGAGAAGCCTGCTGTCTAGTGATAAGAACAGACCATCATTTGATGGCCAACATGTATCTTCCCCATTGGGTTATTCATACTGGGCTCAAATTCTGTTAGGTGCTCCGTCTCTCTGGCATGGCCATCAGCCAAATCCACTGTGCAGGGACCCGAGTTCACCCTGCCAGACCTGGTATTGCTCTTCAAAGCCAGAGATGCCTGCCTGCATTGGTTGCTAGATGCAGGCATTTTTGCCCTTCATCCTCTTTTGGTTGTGATCCATTACGCCCGTCTTTATTCCCAATGACCTTGCTTCATTCCCTGTGATGCAGTAGACACCACCACTCTTTCCTGAGAATTGATTAGTATCTGAAATTTTAAAATATGACAGAAGGAGAAGAACTCTTCTGCACAAGCACGCTAGACAACATATTAGCCTTGAAAGAATGAATTCGAGACATCTCAGTGGTGATGACCTACATTGCTCGTCTAACTGCAACTTCCTATATATCTGAGACCTCTGGCAGCTGACAGTTGGGTCACTGCTCCCGTTAGTTCTGAACACTCGAGGCTAATACTGGTTGAGTTTTGCTCCATGGTGGGGTACAGCTTTGACTACCAAAGGTTCACAAATACAATTGAGGGTTAAGATGAGGAATATGAGTAGCACAATAGGCTACTCATGAAAGCACTTGGCAACCTGTCAAATGATGTGTGGGGCGAGGCACGATCTGGTGGCTCAGAGTTGGTGCTGTCTTTTCAACAGAGGGCCCTTTTGTGTGCACTATGTGTGTTTTTGTGAAGACCCTCAAAACATATTGTGTTTCTAAGGCTTAGACATGCCTCTGAATTGGAGTCTTGTTATTTGTGCTAAAGGGAAAGATCATTAGATGAATAGAAGCTCCCAAACCACTCTCAAGACTTTTTCATATATGACCTCATTTGATCATGGTGTCACGCAGCAGATTTTGGTAAATTAGAATAAATTAGGATACACATCTGACTGAACGGATACTGAGTGCCTTCTGTGTGCCCAGTGCTGAGCTACGAGAGCAAATAAAAGAGAGCCTGCAATTCTCTGGAGGGTGAGTTGTCGGGGGAGATCCACGTGCAGGCCTGTATGGGGCGCTCCATGAAGCAGAGATGGGGTCAGGACTGCAGACCGGCTTCTCGTTGGAGAGCTATTTCCAAATCATCGTGAATATCTTTGCTATGGAATAATATTTCAAACTAATAATTCTGAAGAACAAAGCCTTCTCAATTCCTTGTCTCTTACATATTCACATTTGAATAGTAAAAAAGTATTCAACAAAATTTTTACATAATTCTGCATTTTTATTTCATATGCCTGGCAGCACTTCTTTCTTTTAGCCATAATATTAAATCCCATCCTTTTGGGGGAAATGCTCCCCATATGTCTTCCCTCCATCCCCCAACCTACCGCACACATTCTATCTTCTGCTTTGAAGATGGGAATTGCCGTCTCCTTCCTGGACCACGGGGGTTGGTCTGGTTGCAGATTCACGGATGCCCGTGCTTGGAGTTGTGTCGTGGCTTCTAGATTGTTGATCTTCTCCCATTAGACTCCTTCAGAGTAAGCTCCTTCAGAGCAGAGACCTTCTCTGTCTTCTTCCTGCCCCATCCCTTCTGCCTGGAATATGTCTGCTGCGTTGGGGGCGCTCAACCAACATTTGTTCGGGATCCATGGGTGAGTTGACTTGCTGACTGAGTGAACGAATGGACATGTGGCCCAAAGTGGGAACCTCCCTAGGACTTTTCTGGTAGCCTCAGGATGAGAGGTCTGTCTTTGTATTCATTCTCAAGTTGCAGGGGGAATAGCACAGAACTTGTGGTGGCCGCACCCCCACATCCAAATGAGTTGGAGGGAAGAAGATGGCGTGGGAGGAGACAAGCTGTTCGGGGAGGTTGGCTGGTCTCTGCCTCCAGCTGCCCCCAGGTTCAGCAATACCTCCTTTCTCACCAGTAACATGAGCCAGAAAGTTCCCCTTTTGGATAAATAGGCTTTTGTCACATGCAACCAAGGAAACCTGATAACCCAACCCATCAAGTCAGCAACTAAAAGAGTCTGCTTAAAGTGACACATACTCAGATTTTTCTTTTTATCTCTACTGTGAAGATAATATCCTTCTTTCTCTAAGGCTATTTATAAAAGACCAAATCACATCCTGTGGATGAAGATGCTCTGCAAACTCCAGTCATTTTATGCGTGTGGGTTACTGCTGTTTGCTCTGATACCTTAGAAACGTCGCTTAAGTTGAATCTGAACATAACTTCTCGTCTGTGAAACGAGCAGTCTTCTCTGGGTGCTCTCCTGGCCTCATCCATTCCTTTCCACTGCTCCATGGTCTTGGGATCAGAGATGTATGGTGGCCTCCGTCCAGCCTTCCTTCTGACACTGGAATCATCATCTCATTAATTCTCTTCCTGCCTAAAAAAGCAATCTTCCTTGCCTCTCGCTTCCGCCCCCCTCACCTCCACACTTTGCTTTTCTCCTTAGGACCCAGCTTCCTTGTGTTCCTTGCCCACCTCCGGCTTCCTCCTTGCCCTGCCATACTGGGGTTTCCATCTCTGCAGCATCACCAGAACCCAAAGATCTGCCAGTGGTCTGCTGACCATGACTGCCTGTGCACCTGAGTGTGTGTGCGTGTGCCAGAGTGTGCCTGAGTGGGGGGTGGCTGTGAGCCCATGGCCCTCGCTGCCGCCGGCTGCGTCATACCCGTTCTTGGAGGCCGAGCTGGGTTCCTGCAGCCCCCCACCCCGTCCACCCCACCCACGGGCTTCCCCTCTGCAGCCCGCCACCTTGCCCTGGCTCGGGCATGCGCCTTCCCAGCCGGCTCTGCGTGGGCCCAGGTACGCCTGACAATCACGTGCTGTGTTCTACGCCTGGAACCATGTTTCTGAGGAGCAGGTCAAAACCAAAGGCTCTTTCCGTGTCTGTCCTGTCCCGAGGTCTGGAAGACGTCCTGCATGTCCGCGAAGCCTAAGCGCTGGCAGCTGAGGTGTACAGTGAAACGTTTCCTTCTTCCCATCAAAATCTGAGAAATAGCCGGCCGGGCTGATCCCCTTCCCACGAGACCCATGTGAGGGCCTCGATGTTAATTGCCTGTAACCCGCCGTAGTCCCTCATTTTTTCCCTTCCTACGATAACTAATATGTAAACTATGATTGCACTTGGACGTTACTTTCACTTAGATTCTATTATTGAGGCCCGGCACGTGAGAGGGCCATAACCCGCTTCATTAGCAGACCACTCACGCCGGGTGTCGGACGGAGGTGCTTGTCCGTGTGAGTCACACCGGCAAAGTGACATATTGCTCGGTCGACGTTGACACGTGAGGATAAGAACAATGGTGAGCGTATAATTACACAGAAAATCCAACTCTGGTGCAATGGAGAAAGTAGAAGTTCTGGACGGTCATAATACTAATCTTCCGATGTATAAAGGCCCCCGCTCCCATGGACCTGATTCCATAGCATGGGGGTTTGTGAAGGTACACGGCACTGGGGGGGCACCTCCCTCCCATCCTTCCCGAGGGGTGTCTCTGCACGTCCCCTTAGGCGCATCACTGCCCTCCTCCCAGTGGGCTCCGGTGGCAGCATGGCAAGGCCAAGGGTCATGCTGGACGTGGCTCATAAAGGTCGGGTGTGCTCAGAGCTCCCACCAGGGCACCCACAAGCCTTGGCAAGGAGCTGGCTTTCCTTGTTCTCCCATCATGTTTTGTACAGAGACGTCCCCCGAGCCGTGCCTGGCCCTGCGGAAATGGACAGACGAGACACGAACCCTGACGTGCTGTGTGCTGAGAACCCGGGGGCCTGGGGCCTGAGAATCCTGGTATCACAGATCCACAAACGGGTGCCAGAGGCTCCGTCTTCGCCACACATAGGTCTGACCTTGAAGGAATGGTGGAAGCCAAGCCTCCCCGGAGGGTCCCCAACCGAGCCCCAGCCCGCTCCTGGGTGGGGGGGCAAGCCTGAGGGGCCCCTCCCACTTTGGCAGTGCTTTAGGCTGATGCCCCCGCCCAGCCCGTGCCGGCACTCACCTCTCAGGCCTCATGTCCTCGAGCTGGGGGGCTATGGGGACACAGAGAGTGACCCTGCTGTCCTCATCTCGTGCGTGGGGGGCGTCTACCTGCCTCGGGTCTCCTGCGGAAGCTGGGAGGCTGTTGGGGGGATGTGGAGCTCACGGCCCGCGTCTGGCCCAGCCAGGGTCCGGGTATGGGGGGCCCTCCCTCTTCTCTGACTTGGGCTCCTGCAACATGAGCTCCAACCCCGGGCCGCCGCAGCGTGGCCACCTTCCCCACCTTCCCCGCCGGCTGGGGACCCACGGGAGCCCGAGCTGCTGTCGGATTCCAGTGCGAAGGCTGAGGCGGGGGGTGGGATGCGGGTGGAAAGGGGCAGCCTCTGCCACGCCCGAGGCCTTATTCCCCAAGGTGGGTGTCCTCCTCGGCCTCCCGGTCACTGGCCCCCGGGGCCACGGTCAGGACGTGTCTGTCTTGCCCTGAGCCGTCGAGCCTGGCAGGGTGCGCTGGGGAGATACCGGCCCGATGCCGAGTCCTCGGCCCCGAGCTGGCCTGGCTGCTGACTGAAGGGACACTGGGTCAGCGGCCCATGATGTCCCGCTCCCTCTGGGCGAGCGCCGCCGACTCGGAGCCACGGCAGGCCCTGAGCTCCCGGGGAGCACCTCCCTTGCGAAGCCCCTCGGGATTGCTCCCCCCGTGGACGGTCAGCCCTGCGGCCCCAACGCCCCGGGCACTTATTCCACACGGGATACGATCTGCTGATTCCTTTTTCCTGAGCTACCTGGGGTCCCAGCGAGCACCGACGGTTTGTGCCTGACTCTCCCGTAGGGGCTCAGACAGACCTGGGGCCCTCGTGCTTCCAAAGATCGAGGGCTGGTGGGCACGGAGGTGGGTCACAGGCTCACGTCCCTGGATTCGAAGCACCTCTCTAGCTGGTGAGACCCTTGCCCGCCCGCCCCCCCCCACCTGTTTTGCCCTCCGCAGGGGGGTGTCCTCAGGGCGGCTGCAGGCATGTCCTGGTGCCTCCTCATGGAAGCACCCAGAATGCAGAAGTCTCCAGGGCTACGGTAATAGCAGCTCACCCACCTGTTTTCCTACCTGCCGCGGCCTACAGGAAATGCTGCACCAGCTGCGCGGGGCACAGTAGTGCCTTTGACATAAGTGGGCCAGGGTGGTTCCGGCCTGAGGGTGGCTCGGGTCCAGGGCAGGGTGCACAGTCCCGCACAGTCTGCACCCCCGGGGGCACGGCCGACATGCTCCCTGCGCTGGGTCGCCTGCCCTGGGTCCACTGAGAAACCGCCCGGCTACAGCACAGCTCTCCTTTCTGGAAGGTTCTCCTTGTAGCCCACTTCGGAATCCAGAGGTGCTGCGGGGGGGCTTCCTCGGCCGGTTTGGAGGATGCCGTGTCCTCTGGGAGGGGACGGTAGCAGGACCTGGGGACCATTGCCAGGCTCCGGGGACCCTCAGCCTCACCTGGCCCTTGTGGCTGTCGAATCTGAATCTCAGGTCCTTGTCAACTCTCTTATCTTACAGATGGGGAACGCGAGGCCCACACGACGTCCCTGGGGAGTACGGCCAGGCTTAGGTTCTGGATCTGGGCCTGGCCCCTTCCTCTGTGTCTGCCGTCGGTGCGGGAGGCTGCGGACAGACAGACAGGTCGTTGCCCCCTTCAGCTGTGCGGCCTGAGCTCGGGGGCACCAAGGTGTCCTCACCTGGGTCTTGGTTTCTCTTTCTCTGGGTTAGAGGAGAGTCAGACTATGGCTCCGTCGCGGTCTTCACTGCTGTAACGTGGAAGGGCGCTTCAGCGTTTGGCACGCGTCTCCGATTGCTCAGTGTGGTCTGCTGGGGGTGGGCCCCCACCCCACGTCCTGGGGCCGCGGCTCCGGGCGGGGCCTGGGGGTCGGCCGATGCCCACCCCTCCCTCCAGGCCACTGAAGCTGCTCTGTGTGGCCACAGAGGGACCGGCCGGGCACCACGGTGCAGCAGGTGGTGCCAGCACGGCCTGGCCCCGGGTCTGTGCCGCCCCCTCCCACCCACACCCTGGAGGGATCTGGAGTCTTCTCTCTTCTTCTCCTCCTCCCTCTCCCTCCTCCTCCTTTTTGCTTTTTTTTTTTTTTTTTTTTTTAAGATTTTATTTATGTATTCAGGAGAGACAGAGAGAGAGAGAGAGAGAGAGAGAGAGGCAGAGACACAGGCAGAGGGAGAAGCAGGCTCCACGCAGGGAGCCCGATGTGGGACTCGATCCCGGGACTCCAGGATCACGCCCTGAGCCAAAGGCAGGCGCTAAACCGCTGAGCCACCCGGGGATCCCCTCTTTTTGTCTCTTTTGAAGCAGGGCCTGCTACTCGTGGGAAATGCCTTTGTTCGTCCGGTTTCCACCCAGGCCAGCCCTATGTGTGCCCTGCTGGGCCCAGGGCTGGGCCTTCAGAGGCAGCAGGGTGGCTCCTTTGGAGATGGTGAGGCAGGGGCAAGACAAGGATTCCTCCTGGAACCGTCTTGGTAGATCCAGGCAGGACTAGCACAAGCGGACCCGGTCTTCCCATCTCCCCACGAGCTGAGGAAGTCAGCGGGTGTCCAGCACGAGGGGATGCCGCCCGGGCCACACACTCAGTCGCCGAGCCCATGGAATATTCCTTTCCTTCCCGGGATGGGGCGCCCTCGCCCTCCCGGCTCACCTAGGTCCCGTGAATCAAATAGCAGCTCCCTTGCTTGTGGCATCCAGGCCTAACCCGAGCTCACTTGAACTTGGTTGGGAAATAAAATGCTTCATCCCATCAATACTCTTCAAGAGAGCTCTTCAAAGGTGTGATCAAAGGGTCAGTGGCCTGCCCACTGCTCGGGCCCTCGCACGTCTGGGGAAGGACCTCTCGGCTCCCGGCTTTGAACCCTGCGTCTCCCTCGCTCCCAGAGCCCCCGCACAGCAATAACTTATTACAATGGAGTGTTTTCAATTGTGCATAAGGGGGAGGGCATCCAAACAGGGGAGCCCGAAGCAGCATCTCTTAGAGAACAAACACATTGCGGAACCGGTTTCTCTTGATTTGAGTTAAAAAAAAAAAAAAGAGAGAGAGAGACAGTCGAGGTTTGCATTTTTCTCCATAGAAGGGTGCAGGTAGATGGCCAAGACCCGTCCCCGGGGAGGTTAACCGGTGACCCCCCCCACCCCCCGAGCCTCCAACTGTAGAGCGGGTAAGAGGCAGCTGTGCCCCGGGGTGGGCGCCGGGCCTGGTGCTGAGTGCGCCCCCGGGGTGTGAGTACAGGGCAGAGGGACACGGGGTTCCACCCCCACGCATCCCCGTAAAGGCAGGAAGGGGCCAGCGCTGTGGGCGCACCGCTCGCTGCGCTGTGTCCGTGAGCACATGTGGGGATCCGATCCACCTGCCAGGCATCTCCTCCTCCCGCGACCCCGGAGCTCCTTGAGATGGTCCACATGGGAGCCCTTCCTGGCCCGGCCCCGGCTGCCTTCCCCCACTTTGTCATCTGTTCCGGGAAGCCGCTTGCTCACTCTTCTGTACCGTTGAGGATTCGGGCACCATGGGTTTGAGGGGCATGTCCTTCCCCCTTCTGCAAGCTGTGCCCACCTCCCAGCAGCTCCCCATGAACCCTTCTGCCCCAAAGGGTTAGGGAACCAAGCCCCATCAACACACCCTTAGCGGATAGTTTCTTACCCTCAACCTTGGCCATGAGCCATCTGGGTAAGGCCCATGCCTTGCTCCTCTTTGGGTCTCCAGGCCTAGAGGTGGGCAGAGGGTGGGGCTCAGGTGTGTTTGTTACATAGTGGGTGCTCAGGTGGCACTTAGGGGACACCCACTTTGCTTTCGGTGGGGGATTTGTGCCCCAGACACTTTGCTCTTGACAACGCTGCCACCGATGGCATGAGGCTGGGCAGGGCTTCCTAACAGGGCCGGCGTGGGCAGCCGCTCAGAGCCAGGCTTGCTGGGACCTGGCACCCACTGGCGGGACCTGCCCTAGCACCGAGCACCGGCGGAGGCCGTTCCCCCGGGTGCACCTCAGGAGGGGAGCGTGATTGCAGTCGGAGGGGCCCGACTCGTGCTCCACGCTACTGGTTACTCTGGCCAGGGTTTTCCTCTCGAGAAGCACACTATTTACTATCTTTTTTTCTCTGAAAAAGTGGGTAAGAGCTTGTGGTCCTGACACCATTTTTCCCTTGGTCAAACCATGCAAAAACAAAACAAAACAAAACAAAAACAAAAAAAAACCCTAAACTCACAATGGAGCAACTTCCATTTCAGATCAGTTTCTCCTCCTCTAACATGGTCTATTTATTTTTATTGGTTTGTTTCTCATTAAATCCTTCAATTACTCTGCAGTGTAAAATGGTGAAATTATTGGCATGTGCCACCTTCATCATGTATCTGAGTTTGCTTATTACACTTGCAGAAAATGCCTGAATGGTATTTGGTTCTGTTGTGGATTGAGACAGAGTTAATAAATATTATTTGGTGGTTTGTTTTTTTTTTTTCCCTGAGAAGCACTGCTTTTCTTGATTGTTTTTTACAGTTGGATTGGGAATATTGATTTATTCACCACTGTTACAATAATTGTATACAAGGAACAAAAAATGCGGAGGTAACATTTCATCAGCTCCAGCAGATTAATTAGTTGTAGTAGATTAGGCACAGTGTTACGGGGAAGATTTGCATTTAGAGGGAGAGAAAGTTTCTTCTTCTTTTTTTTAATCTTAAAAAAGCCAAGAGAATTTAATAGAGATGTTTTACCATAAGCGGCTTCCCTCATTAGTCAATCAGGGTTTCTAGATGAGCCTGAAGGACAAGCGCCAACAGTGCCCACCCGCCTTCCAAAAGAAAATATTTGATGACATTGTTGGGGGAAAAGACTTATGCAAAATCAGGAGGCCATAGTGATGCCCCCGAAAGTAGAAATTAAGGAAATTATGAGAATCTGAAGATGCAAATGCTTGCAAAAAGTTCCTTCGATGGATTTCCTGAGGGCTCCTTACGCACGACACACCCGTGCTCCCTTTGTATTTTTATAACCACAGCCCATGCATTGTGGTCCCCTTTTTGCATTTATTCTACCAAAATGTGGGGCGGCTTGAAGATGAGAAGGGTCCCTTTCCTTCTGTTGCTCAGACAGGAAAACCCTTCTGTCCCTTCAACACAAATACCACAGTTTTCCCCAGGAAAACCAGACACGGCCCAGGAAAGGCTTCGTCCTCGTTGGCGGGTCCAGGCCGATCCCCTGGCACAGGAGACGGAGCTTCCCAGGCTGGACTGGGGTGTTGGGGGAGGCGGGGCACCCCCTTCCTTTCCTCCTCTGAACAGAAGGCGCTGCCGCTCCCCGGGCTGCCCCAGGACCACTCAGCGGCACCTCCGCTTTGCTGTTTGGTGGGGTTTTGCCTTTCTCAGGGGCTTGGGTCATTGCAGGATGCGTGCGAAGTAAGAGCCTCTCTGATCTGAGATGCGAAGGAAAGCCACAGAGGAGAGGGAAAAGCTCAGGGAAGGTGAGAAAGTTAAGAGAAGGGCTGAGTAGGAGGCCACGGGAGAAAATGCAAGGGGGCACCCAGACTGCGGGGTGGCAGGGAGGGGACGAACTGGACTTGGGGCCATGGTGGTGCCACCAACGAGCCCTGAAGGCCCAGACTGGGGAGTAAGCGGCTGCGGTCCTGGGTCCCCGTCGTAGGATACCCGTCCCCTGTGGCCTGTTGTGCAGACGTTCTGGCCGCGGGGGGAGAGCCAGGCTGCCCACTGTCCCTGCGTGGCACGGGGAGCCCAGGGGCTCCTCCTCCCTTTCCTAGGTCAACGCTTGTGTCGCTATGCGTACAGGCTCGTCAGGGAATTCGAGCCAGGGTGGGAAGCATGGGGCGGCTCTGGGACCCCGGAGGGGGCACAGACCAAACTGCCTTGGTCATTGGAAGGTGGCTTTCTAGGTACAAGGCTTCCCCAGGATCAACACCCAGACGCTTGGTGCCTTATGTCCTAAGCTCAGGGCTTGTTTCTTCATTGTGCTTGTGTGTTAGTTTATTGGTTTCTGTTTTTATTTAACCCCACAGGAAGCATGTTGTGAGGATACGTTAAAACAAGATTTAGAGTTGGAGTGGCCAGAGGAATACGTTTGAAAGTTCTGTCTATGGTCATGGGGCCACTGGGTGGCTCAGCGGTTGAGCATCTGCTTCGGCCCAGGGTGTGACCCCAGGGTCCTGGGATCGAGTCCCACATCGGGATCCCTGCATGGAGCCTGCTTCTCCCTCTGCCTGTGTCTCTGCCTTTCTCTCTGGGTCTCTCATGAATGAATCCATAAAATCTAAAAAAAAAAAAAAAAAAAAAGAGAGAGAGCGAGAAAGGTCTGTCTTTAGTTGTAATATTAGTGGCCTTAACCCCAAGTCTGGACTCCATATGAAGGCCCAGGCCACTGAACACATTTGTGTTAGAGCTGCCACCTGACGGGTCCCCCAGAACCCCGAGGGCTCCTGCTCGGCAGTCCCAGCGTGGTCTTTGCTGTGACGAAGGTCATCGGGACAGGAAGTGGCCATCTCAGCACATTTAGCCATTGCTGGACAAGGACACGTGGCCAATCACTGTGGAGCACATTTTGAAGTTACCTGTTGGAGGGGGAGACCTGGGATCCCCAGATTGGGCTGCTCCGGGTGACAGGCCTTCCACTTGGAACCAGTGGGTAATTCTGAAGTCTATTTCCAAGTTGTATAAACTTCCTCCAATTTTTATCTTAAAAAAACAAACTCAAGCCCACAGGAAACCTTAAAGAACAGAACAAAGCCACTGTACATCCTTCACCTGGGTCCACTGTGTTGCCACATTGCGGACGCACATATGCGCTTTCTGAACCTCTTAAAGTGAGTTATCACGTCACTTCACCCCTGATTACCTAAGCATACCTCTCCTAAGAGAAAGGACCCTTGCTCTCAGATGTGATGCTCGACCTTACCAAGAAACATAACATTGATATAATAGAGCTAAGAGCCAGTCTGCTTTTTTTTAAATATTTTATTTATTTATGCATGAGAGACACAGAGAGAGGCAGAGACACAGGCAGAGGGAGAAGCAGGCTCCATGCAGGGAGCCCGACGTGGGACTCGATCCCAGGACCCCGGGGTCATGCCCTGAGCCAAAGGCAGATGCTGCACCGCTGAGCCCCCCCCAAACTCCAGCCTCACGTGGACTTCCCACATTGCCCCACCGTGATCTACAGGCAGCCCCATCTCAGATCTAATGAAGGATGGACGGAGTGAATTTGGTTGTTACTAATTCTTACAATTTTTAAAGAAATAAACATTTTGTTACTTTGCTCATGAGCTACAACCAGCTAACGTTTCACCTGGGGTTTCCAGCCTGGTGAACAGTTAACGCTTCCGTAAGATGGGTCTGTCCTTCATTTCTCCCATCTGAAACGAGTTTGGGGCAGCTTTATATCACAAGTAGGTTGGAATTCTTCTGCGGGCTTGTTCACGTGGGCCCCAAGGGAGAGAAGCGTCCGCTGCCATACAAACTTGGGCATGTGGTATATTAGGTTCCCGTCCTGGAGAGCGGCACGTTATCACACGGAAGGTGCTAGAAGGTGCCGCAGGAAAGAGTCGTCTAAGCTCTGTGCAGCTCGTCTCTCCACTTGTTCCACAACAGATCCCCTCATTTGGCAGCCCCTGGTGCCAAGGGACACAGTCCCTAAGTGAATTAGAACTCAGTGCCATGCAAAACCGAAGCCGGCTCAGAGCGCCTTCTCGCAGCTTTACCAGAGCGTCGCATGAGCAGTGCTGACACGTGTGACCTTCTCTGTCTTGCCTGAAGATTCCCAGGGGTGGGATCCTGTGCATGGAAAGGGCTAACGGTGGGCCCTCCCAGGAAAGGTCTTATGCCAGGACTGTCCCTCTGGAGTGTGCGGTGCACCTGGCCGGCGTCGTGGTGGAGTCATGGAGGGGGGGCGTCATGGGACGGCGGAGCTGGGAGATGCAGCCAAAATCATCTGACCTTCGGCTCGATGCTAGTAAATGTTGCAGACTGGGTCTTGTACACGTGCCTGGAGGTTTTCACGATGACCGTGTGGAACAGGAAGCAAAACTCTGACAAATTCCACTGTGGAAGTAGCTCTTTCACCAGGTAGATGATCCCAGCTCATTTCATTTCCTGATGTCAACTAGCATCCCTCCTCTTCTGTTCTATATTTACATATATCAAATATTTGGAAATTGCTAAAATACACGTAGGAACGTATCCTGCTTCATAATACAGCTGGTCGACCAGACCTTCTATTGAGCGGTTGTCCAGAAGGGAAGCTTTGTGGACAAAGGGAGCGGAGACAGGATGTGTTAGACCCGTGGTTAGCGTGGCCGCAGGTGGCAGCTGTAGGCGGGGGCAGGAGACACAGGCTTCGGCTCGAGGTGGCCAGCACTGCTTGCCACCATTGTGACCTTGGCTTCTTCGAGCCTCAATTTCCTCGAGAAGAGAGGCTACTAGGATACCACGTGGGTGTGTTGCAAAGATGTAAGTATACAGGCCAGCACGACACACGCGATGCTCGGTACGTGGCTGCGGGGACCAGGCTGCTGGGCAGTGCAGGCCGGGGCAGGCTCCGCAGGGTCTGGAAGGGGTCATCTCCCCTCTGGGCTGTGTGTGTCCCTCTCTGTGTATCTAGGGGTCAGGCATGTGGCGTAAGGGTCCTGCTGGCATTATGATTCCATGAACTTCTAGGAGACCAGTCTGAGGTCACTGTTGATGGTATGTGAGCTGGTCTTCCCGTGAGACGCTGACAGCGCGTCTGCGCACACAACCCTCCGGCGGCTGTTAAACCGTCTTACTCCAGCTCCCAACAGTCGAAGGGCTGGGGCCTGCCGGGGCCCGGCTCTAGCCCTTCCCTCTCCTGATGTATTTGGTTTCCATAAGAAGTTCTGAACTACTTCGGGACTTAGCATTTTTGCCTTCAGAGTTTCCTTCTGGACAACAGAACGAGGAATGCCCGATCATCTCCCCGGTTCTTTGGGGGGCAAATGAACCAAGGCTCTTTGCTGATGAGATGGGCCATCCACAGACCCGTCCACCTCTCTGCAGAACCAAATAAAATAATTCCAGGTCTCACCATGCAGAGGAGAATGGGAACAGCTTCACGTGGGACCAGGTCTCTGGAAAGCATGCCGCTTTCTGCCTTTCTTCCAGGGTCGCACGAGCCTTCGGGTGGGGCTGGCTGTTGTGGCGAGGGGCACTGTCCAGGCCGTCTCCAGGCTGCCACCCAGTTCCCAACATTGGTCATCAATCTCTGTTCCCAGCTTTCTGGTTGAGCATCTTGACCTAGATCCTGGAGGGAGGTTCATGCATTAACTTCCCGGATGCAGGGCTCTGGGAGGTGCTGTTGTGATGGGGACGGTGTCTACACCCGTGTGGGTATTTCTGTCTGCCGTCATCTGTGACATCGTGGCAGGAAGAGTAGGATCCTTGGACTTCCCAGACCAGGCCTGCCGCTTGGTGGCCATATCCTTTGGATTTTTTACTGAATTCTTTTCCCAGATCTCAGTCTCCTCATGAGCTAAATGGGAAGAAACCTGTCCTATAAAGGTATTATGGGACTACATGAGCTCACGTCTGTCTGTGAGGTTGCGGCCACTTACTTGCTGCTCGGTGCATACGTGCTCCCTCCCTGTGGCTCCGACGCTCCCGGTTGGGTGGGGTTTGGTAGAAGAAGGGACACCAGCCTTGTTGGAGGCTCCTCACTCTGGAGCCGAAGAGCCCAGCCAGGGTCCCTCGTCCTCTCACCAACATTGGCTCATGCTTTACAGACTCTGAGAAGCCAGCGTGTCCGTGTGGGCTCGGCTCGTCTTCACTTCATGGTAGAGGGAAGGCTGCGGTCTGAGTCCCTGGCTGTCACCCTGCTCCCCAGGGTGGTTTGGGGCACCTCTTTGTCAGCAGGTAGAAGGAAGAGCCAGGCCCCTCCCATCACTTCTTAGCTGGGCAGGGGATCGGGAGCCTGGGGTTGGGGGGTGCCGGGGCCCGGTGTGGGCCGATGCGGGGCAGGACAGGGCGGAGTGGGGACACAGCGGGTGGAGCTGTTCACCCGGGTGGCCCGGAGTGGGCAGGGCGGGAGCCGAACACAGAAACCAGCTGGGGCACAGCAGTCTTCGGAGCTTGCTCCAAGGGGCCCAGTCCAGAAAGGGATTTAAATTCGGGTTTCCTGCCAGGTTTCGAAGCGTCGGTTAATTTCCTTCTCTTTCTATTTGGCTCCACATCCCGCGTCCTCGCTCGCGCACGGCATCTGTGGGCATGTTGAGATCCGGCCTCACGGAGGCGATCGATAATCTAACGGGGAACTTCCCAGCACATTTCTGATGAAGCAAAACCCATTTCTGACCGAGCCAGATGGGGACTGGAGGGACGAAGCTTACAGAATAAATCCTGGAAAGTAGCTCTGATGGAATCACATTCTGCCTCTAATTGATCTTCTGCTTTTTCAAGGAAAAGGAAATTAACATCCAGTGTGCGGTTTTCCTCAGAAAAACCCGATTCCCCGCTGCGGAGTCACAGGGCTCAGGTACGTGGGCCCGGGGCCCCTGCTCAGCCTGCGGCGTCACCTTGACGTTTCCTAGAAACTAACTTTGCCGTCCACACCTGGGTACCTGCAGCGCCCGCCCGGAGGTGCCGGGACCCCCCCCCCCCCCCCCCCCCCCCCCCCCCCGTCCTCCCTGTGTCTCCTCTTCAGCTCTTGCAGGGGACTCCACCCACATCCAGCCAGGGCGCCTGCTGGAGCACCAGGGTTACACTGCTGGCCGTGGGGTCGATTCAGAACTGGAATCCAGGGCGCC
Organism: Vulpes vulpes; assembly: GCF_048418805.1. NCBI lineage: Eukaryota > Metazoa > Chordata > Mammalia > Carnivora > Canidae > Vulpes > Vulpes vulpes. The sequence goes on along the minus strand of NC_132794.1, from coordinate 115,076,273 downwards.
GACCAAACCCTTCCTGCCCTCCTCCATGTGTCAACACACAATGAGTTGTCTGCAAACACACGCGTGTGCTGAAGGTGAGCTGTAGATTTTCTGATGGAAGTTACTGGAAGGGGCGGCGGGGGTGGGGGGGGCGCTGGGTGGCTCAGAGGTTGAGCATCTGCCTTCAGCCCAGGGCGTGACCCCGGGGTCCTGGGATCAAGTCCCGCATCGGGCTCCCTACATGGAGCCTGCTTCCCCCTTTGCCTGTGTCTCTGCCTCTCTTTGTGTCTCTCATGAATAAATAAATAAAATCCTAAAAAAAAAAAAAAAAGTGCCTGGACTGGACATCTGGGGGCAAGTGTCTGCCTGTGTGTAGACACGTGCTCACTCCAGCTGTCTGGGCCCTGAGCGCCATATACCTGTTGGCTAATCTCCGTTGTGGAGATGGATGTGCTGGGCCGTGGGAAGGGGTGCTGGGCCGAGAGTAGAAGCCCTGTGCCCCGTCTTCCAGATGCAGGCGGGGCTTACGTGCGTGGCTCTGCTGGAAGGTCTGCGTCCTACAAGGAGAGGTCTGAGGACGTTCGCCTCACCCCCCCGAGTGGTGACAGTTGCATGTGGCCCGGCCGTGAGTGCTGGCGGGAGAAGAGGCTGCCGTGCTTGCTAGCTCCTAACATCCGGGGCCTCACCACCTGGAGTCCAGGTCACACGGGCGTCCCCCTGTTCCCTCCAGGGGCCGCCGAGGGATTGTCATTGTGTCATTTTACAGAGGAGGAGGCGGCCCTGGGGTCAGACAGCCCAGCCCTGGGGACTCCAGACCCTTCCCTTCCTCACCTGTGAAATGGGGGTAACAGGGTCACCCTGCTTATAGGGCTGGTAGGACTAAATCAGTCCCGGGGTGGAGGCAGCAGCAGAGGCAGGTGGGCTGTTGTGCTTCTGTCCTTGGGATAGTGTGTAAGGCATGTGGTAGAAAAGCCAGTGTGTCGGCCCACGGGCCACACACCACGGTGCCGTGTTCCAGTGCAGACGCACGTCTGTAGCCCTGGAGACCGTGGGGAGGGCCTGGGAGGTGGCCATGGAGCCCACCCAGGTGTGCTGCTTCCTTCTCAGCCCCTGGGTCGGGGGAGACCCAGCGAGGTGCTGCTTCCGCTCCGGGCAGCAGTGTCGGGGGGTGGCAGCGGGGCCGGGACTGAGGTGGGGGCCACAGGGCACACAGGTCAGCGCGGGCCTTTCGCTTCCCAGGACACGGCCCTCTGGCTACCTCTGCCGTGGAAAGTGGGGCCGAGGGCAAGGCTCTCCTGTCAATGAGATGAGGAGTCACAGTCATCGGAGGAGAGGCCTGGAGGGGTGGAACCAGCCTGGCCACCTCTGGAAGCATCCGTAAGTTCAGACTCGGGCAGATGCTGAGCCGGGTCCCCGAGAGCCCAGCAGGGCTGTGTGGGGTGACCGCTCTGACGCGCGGCCCGCACCCCGTGGACGCATCTGTCTGCCTGTCTCCTGCGGGACTCAGGCTGCATTTGGAATCAGACTTCAGGGACACCGTGGAGTTTCTGTTTCCTGCGGTCGGGCACAAAGATGAGGCCGGCAGCGTAATTCCACTGGACGAAGGCGAGGGAAATAAAACAGTGTGGAGGCCGGGGGGGGGGGGGGGGGCGGGGGGGCACGGACACCTGCAGGTGCTGCACTTAGCGGCCGCGGAAAGGGTTTCAGAGCCCAACCAGGAATCCGGGCAGCTGCGCGCAGGAAAAGTGTGCGTTCAGCAGAACCCAGCCTCACCGCTGCGGAGTGGTTTTAAATGTCTTTTCCCTCATAACTAGATTATTCAGTACAATGTCATTTGCTGCCACTGACATTTTCTTTAAAGTCATAAAGGCCTACATAGTAATAAAAGAGCCCGGAATAAAATTAGGAATATCATGTATAAATTATCTTTAACCTTAGCTTCATTTGGACTGTGACTTTTTAGACCTGATCAATTTTCATGAAACTATCCACATAAAACTGTGAAAAAATGTTTGATCCCTGGCTCTCGTGCCGGCAGTGGCCACAAGGCTGGTGCCGCGCTTCTACTTAATGGTGCTGTTGGTACCGGTCTCTGCGGGCGGCTCGGGAAGGCGGGGGATAATTTTGAATTTAATGTAATTTCCCAGAGCATTGTTAGGGAAAACATCTCTGCCGATATGCATATTTTATACAAGTGCTGTGTAGTCAAGGACATTTAGCAACTTACTAAATTTTCTGGTTAGTTGGAAACGCTATTCGCTCACGTACCCGGGGCTTCGCGGGGGTAAGTGGGCCCGGCGACCGTTGTCTCCGCTCCCCCCGTCACACGACGGGCCACGGGGGCTTCCCTGCAGAGCCTCCAGCCCGGGCCCACGAGGTGGGTGGGGACGCACAAGCGGAGGCCACCAGTCCGTCCTGCTGTGTCGGGCGTGGCCGGGGCTGGCCTGTCCGGACGTCCTCGGTGGATCTGGAGCCTCCCACGAGGACTCTTCGAGGCCGTATTTGTTTCTGCAGCAAAGTTGGCCACGGTGCTTCCTCGGCTCTCCTGAGAATACCAGCTTGGAAAACCTCCAAGTGGGAGGGAAGGTGTCCTGTGCCCATGGGGTCCCCAGCTCAGTGCTGGGAATTAGCCGTTTCCTAGATCCCCAGAGGGTGCGGTGGCCCTGCCAGGACTTTCCCAAGGCTCCAGAATGTCTGCAGAGCCTTGCTGAGCCCTCCTGGGGCCGCCTTCTACTCCCTCCGCACATGGGGCTGCCCACGGTGATGGGGGACCAGGGTGGTGGCTCCCGCCCTCACGGCCTGCGGCCGTGCGTGCCAGTGGCACCTGCCCCAGCAGACCCAACCCTCACCCGCCGGGGTCTTCACGCAGTGACTGGGGCCTGAGGAGTCTGAGGTCAGTAGGTACAAAGCAAATGGAATATTAGCCATTACTCCCCTCGTAATCTGAACATTACGTTTATAGACCTTTCATCCAGACGGTTCCCAGAGGGCATTTGCAAATTTAACAAACTGTGGCCGAGCCGTCCAGCCACCTCTCAGGTGAACGATCGTAATCGCTGAACCATGCCGCCTCCCCGGCCCCTGCGCAAGACACTGGAGCCCAAGTTCAAAGCGGGGACCTGCGGCGGCCCACGGAGCCCGGCTCACGCTGCTGCTCCTTCCAAAGTCCTCAGCTGGGATCCCTGGGTGGTGCAGCGGTTTGGTGCCTGCCTTTGGCCCAGGGCGCGATCCTGGAGACCCGGGATCGAATCCCATGTCGGGCTCCCGGTGCATGGAGCCTGCTTCTCCCTCTGCCTGTGTCTCTGCCTCTCTCTCTATCTCTCTGTGATTATCATAAATAAATTTAAAAAAATTAAAAAAAAAAAAAACAACAACAAAGTCCTCAGCAGTGTCTGTGACTCTTCCGCCCCTTAGCCTGGTAGGGAGCCACCGTCGCGATCACCTGTCACATGAAAGCAGAACGATGTCCGTCCCCTGCACCCAACTCCGCTGCATGTTCTCCCTCCCCGGGCATCGGTGCTCTTCTCTGCTCTCAAGTCTCTGGGGTCATGTCTCTGGGCTGATTGCGGGGGTACCCGGCCCCAGGGAAAGGCTGTGAGGTCCAGTGTTTCCTGTGGCTTCAGGGAACCCCGCCCACCGCTGTACACTCACTGGCTGTCAGGCGTGTTTGGTGTCCCTGAGAGACAGCGACTCTGGGACAAGGCTGCATGTCGTGAATGCCCAGGACGGTATGCTCGGGGGCTCGGGGGGCATGACACGGAACAGTTGGAGGAGTGTCTTCGGCCGTCCACCCCCCACCCCCCGGGCTTTGATTATACGGGGCTGGTGTCTCCCCGAGGATGCCCCACCGAATCAGTAGGACTCCAAATGGATTTCCTCGGGGCGTTCTTCATCAAAGATGCCCCGGTGTAGGAGCCAGCGGCTGCATAGACCTCCCCTCGGGTCTCACTCCGATCTGTGGCAAGGGGCTGGGCCCCAGGCATCACCCGGCTCCTTCCAGAGGCAGATCCCCGCTGTGCCCTGGGGCCTCATGCTCTCTCTCTCTCTCTGTCACACACACACACACACACACACGCACACGCACACGCACACGCACACCTGTCTCCACCCGAGGCTAGTGCAGAGGCTAATCGCTGGCCCAGGACTCTACAGGTAGGTGAGACGCCCCCTCTGGGCCAGGCCCCTGTCAAGGCTACAGCTGTTTCCTTGGTTTCCTTGCAGCATGCCACAGCCTGGCCTGGCCTTGGGGAGCGCCTGGGACGCAGGCCGGGGTGGAATGGCTGGGGCAGGTGGAGGCACGCTGTCAGGAATCGGCCCCCCCGGTACAGGCCCCACAGCCTGACGGGAGGTCAGCTGGGAGCTAGGAGCTGACCTGGCATCAGCTTGTATAATTATTTTGTGCAGGTCATTAGGGAGACTCTGACCTAAGGAGACGTGGTTTTCAAAGAGGTGCTGGGGTGGGGGGTGGCCTGGGAGCATTGGCCCTGGGTGACTCACGTGGCAGTCGGTCCCACGGAGCGTGTGGGAAGGGGAGCCACCCAAAGCCAGGGATGCCCACGACTCATACATCCTTCCGATGGAATCTTCTCGATTCCCCACCAGAAACTCCCGACTCTGGTGGGTCATCTCTATGCAGAGCTACTGCACAATGGCCGGATGGTGTGGGGGCTTCAAGTACAGGTGCGAGAATCCAAGCAGGGCACCAGGCTTCCAAGCTTGGTGCCTGATCCCAGGACTGAGATCCAAGCCCTCAATTTCCTTACCCATAAAATGGGAATATGGTTTTTCCTGGAGGGTGTGTGAGTCAGTACAGCACCGGCAACCGTGTCTGGGTCCCAGTCTCTTGGTACCCATGAGGACGCGTGCCGGACTCATAGCAAATCTCCGTTTGGCAAATGAAGCTGACCTTTGCCACCCAGTCAGGACCCTGCTGACCTTTGCCACCCAGTCAGGACCCTGTGTGCCCTGCCCTGTCCTGGTGGGATGGGTGCAGGGATGGCTGAGGTGGCCTGAGGGGAGCGACCCTCTCCTTGACGGGGCCGGCCCCTTCCCCGGGGGGTTTGGGCTGGAGTTGACGGACATGCATAATAGAAGTCTGCAGAAGGCTCCGAGAGGAGGCTGGCCCTTCCCCCTAGGATGCAAGAAAATTGAAGCGTGCTGGGTGGTGGCTCACATTCTGGACTTAATTGTCCTTGAAATTGTTACATTCTGGGGAGGCTTTTGCCTAGATTTGGGCTGTCCTTGTAAAGGGGACCCCAAAACTCCACATCTCTGACTAATAAAAGATGCAGGCCCCTCCACGGGTCCTCCACGTGCCGCAGGACCATCCAGCACATCTGATGCTCTAGAGGAGGCCACTTTGTTTTTTTTTTTTGTTTTTTTTTGTTTTTTTTTTTTAATAGGAGGAGGCCACTTTGACGGGCGGAGCTGACTTCCCTCGGCTCCGCATCTTTCTTCTCTCCCCGCTCAGCTGCGGGCCCTGCTCTCTGGGAGCCCAGAGGAGTCCCCAGTGGGCCAGCCTGGTCAGGTCAAGTCTGCCGTCTTGGCTTTCCTTCTGGGCCCCTGCTGTCTGGTAGCCCGCCTTCCCGCCTCTGGCTGCACCCTCCAGCCCTCGTCCATAGCTACCCTGGCGCTGCCCTCCTCATCCCCTGCTCTGAGTAGGTCCCAGGCACTGGGGCTCATCAGCCCTTGAAGGACGAATGGGCCTGAATTCTGTACAGGTCCTCATGGAGCTTGAGGTTGTGAATGTAGCAATGTCACCATCGTCATTGCTGGGGGAAGTTCTGGACTCAGATGCAGGCTAAGTCTCTTCTACCGATGACTCCCACACCAGGCTGGCTGTGGGAGTCGCTGGTTCCAACTCACAAGAGCCGGAGCTTCCACTCCTGCTGCAGAGCCCAGATCCCACATCTCCCCGGCAAGGCCTCTGCGGCCCAGGGTGTAGATTGGTCACTCTGTCTCCCCCTACAGCTTTGATCCAAACTGGAGTTTACTTACTCACTCTCTTCTCTGTCCCTGGACTTTACCCCCATCCTCACCCAGAGGATGCAGCTGCGCCTGCACCCATTCACTGGACTGTACGTGGCCGTGAGGTACGCCTCGTGTTTACAGAATGTGCTGTGAAATTGCCCTGTGGATTGTAGTGGCAACCTTGGCTGCACCTCAGAAACACTTGCGGCATTCTTTAAAAAATACAGATGTTGGGCAGCCCTGGTAGCTCAGCGGTTTAGCGCCTTCAGCCCAGGGTGTGATCCTGGACACCCAGGATCGAGTCCCACGTCAGGCTCCCTGCATGGAGCCTGCTTCTCCATCTGCCTCTCTCTCTACCTGTGTCTTTCATGAATAAATAAATAAAATATTTTTTTAAAAAATGCAGATGTCCTGGCCATGTGCTCAAATTTAGGCTGCAACTTAGCGCTGTTTTGGAGAAGGTCATGCTAACTTAGTGCCAATAAAGTTTTATTGTCTCACACCAACTACTCCTCTGTAATAGGATCATTCCTTTCAGGGAGGAAAGACTGTTGTCTGAACAAATATGATGCTGTAGATTTCTCCCTGGTGCCTACATACTAAACACCAGTCACTGGCCAATGACTTTTTTTTGGGAGACACCGTGACATCATCAACAATGATGGGGTCAAATAAATAAAAGCCATGTTAATTTCAAGGTCCATTAAAACTCCAGTTTTTTTAAAAAAAATCAATAGTTTTTGAACATAAACGGGAAAAATTGGTAGGAGACGAAATTGTATTTTAAGCTTTTAAGTCTAGAATCAGCAAGGGATGAAAATATGGGCAAAAAAAAAATCCTAAAACACAACTCTTGAGTATTTGATAATTTCCCTCGGAAATGCTACGAACAAGAATAGGTTATTTAAGATAATAGTTTATTGAGGCAAACGATGTCGCAGCCGTTGGACTGTAATGGGAAATCAGCTTTTGCCAGTGGAGACGTGTGATGTCGTAGGAGCCGCGAACGAATCAGGAGATGTTTGTCCATCAGTGTGCATCTGCTCTTCAGAGAAGAGGAACTGGACTTGTGTGTCCACTATCGTGCTCCGATTCGGCTACCCTTCCCCAGTGGCCAAGTGACACCTTCTTCAGTGGATGACAAAATCAATGCTGGACCAGGAGAGAAGAAAAAAAAAAAAAGCCTGGCATCCTGCAGGATTTCCATCTATCTGGATGAAAACTATTGTAAAACTCTTCTGTGCTCTTTGAAAAACACTTTATTGCAACCTTTTGGTTGTTGGAGGTTTCCCTTGTGTGGCCATGGTACATCACCATGCACAGAGCGTGCCAGGTGTGGACTCCGATCCATGCTCTCTGGCAGCCCAGCCAACCCCCCAGGGGCCAAGTAAGGACTGAGTCAGGCTTGAGTGATATCTTGGGTTACTTGACAGAAAAAAAATGTTCCTTTCTCTTGACAGCTCACAACCCATAAGAGTTAAGACTTGCAACTCAAAACAACTGCTTAAAAGCAAAGCAAAACAAAACTATTTTGTGTTACCCAGCTTTGTGTTCCTTTTGGGAATGGAAAAAAGGGGCATTTGTTTTAAAAAAGCTAAAGCTGGTTTAGGTATTTAATAATTTAAATGATTAATATTTATTCTTAATTATTTTTTTAAAAAATATTTATTTATTGTAGAGAGAGAGAGAAAGAGAGACAGAGAGAGCAGAGGTGGAGGGGCGGAGAAGAGGGAGAGAGAATCTCAAGCAGACTCCTCACTGAGCGTAGAGCCCAATGCGGGGCTCATCTCACGACCCTGAAATCATGACTTGACCTGAAACCAAGAGTCAGATGCTCAACCAGGTGCAGAACCACCCAGGCCCCCCTTAAAGTAAGTCTTCAGGTCTATCCCACCAGCAGCCACATTGCGTTAATGGAAAGAAGAAATTGCAGAGCTGACCCAAGTGGACTTTGTCTTATTGGTCACGTATGGCGTCAGGCATGGCTTCCTGAACCCTAATCATGCTGAGGCACCAGAAGTTGTTCCTGGTGCCTGAGTTTGCAGACAATTTCCAGGAGCCTCCTCCGCCCTCTGATAGGTGGCCTCTGCAGAAACTTGTTTGTTTTGTCCAAACCATCCTATCACTTCTGGGACTAGATCGCGTCTTTGTTCGAAAAGGCTCTGTCCCATGCAGTTTGCATCCAGAGGAATGAACCAAGTCCAACTTCATTTCCCACCAAACTGGGAGAAGGCATGGCCAGGCCTGTGGGATACATTTTCCTTTCTTTTTTTTTTTGGTAAAGATTTTTTTTTAAAGATTTTATTTATTTATTTGACAGAGAGAGAGAGAGAACACAAGCAGGGGGAGCAAGAGACGGAGAAGCAAGAGACAGAGAAGCAAGGAGCCCGATGAGGGGCTCAATCCCAGGACCCCGAGATCATGACCTGAGCCAAAGGCAGACGTTTAACCATTTGAGCCCCCCAAGGGCCCCAAGACTTCCTCCTTCCACCTACTGTTGGAGAGTCCTCGTGTGACCTAATTGATTCAGGCTGAGTTGGCCCATCCCAGCTACGGGAGACCCGGCTTCACTGGCAACGCTCATCTTTCTGCAGAAAGTGCCCCACCTGAGATGGGAATTCCTTCAGCGGCTTATTGGTGAGCGCCTGGCTTTTCTCCCCTCTCACAGCGATGCCACTTCCAGACCCAATCGTTGCTGCCAGGAGATCTGGCCAAGGTGGGCTTGCCCGCTTCTTTGGCTCATGCCCATCTCCAGGTCCTCGTGCAGGTGCCCGGGTTTTCTCCTCCTCTGTCCCGGTTGTCACCGCCTCTCTAGGGCATCCGTGTCGGTCAGAACGCGAGACCTTTGGCGGGCCGCCCGCATGTCTTTTCAATCAGAAGAATTTGGTTCGGTTTTCTTTGGGATTTTGCATTTGTCACCAACAGTTTCAACAGCTGGTTGTCCGGGGCAAGGCTGGGCTGTCAGCCCCGGTGCCAGGAGTGGTTGGTGAGGACACACGAAAGACAGCGCTAATTGTTCCAATCCAATCCCCTGAACTCAGGAGGGAGAAGTCCCGCTTCCTTAGGTTTCCTTTAAGGCTTGCCTTAAACATTTCGCAGGGGGAGGAGGGACATTTTAGCAATGCTTAGATTCCGAAGAGCAGATGTTTTTGAACAATTCCCTCCAAATGGTAATCCTGAACTTTGATAATTAGGTGCAGATGATAAGATCGCGCACAAGAAACCAGTGTATTTTACTATCCTTGGATTTCAGTCCGATCGAATCCTTGCGTTTCTCCGCGCTCAGATTGCCTCTGAAGTCAGTGGGGCACCCCTGACAAAGGGGGGAGACTCGAAGATAAAAGGGAAAGGCTGATTTTCAAAGCCAATCCATGTCCACGTCCATGGGATGCAAACCAAAGTTTGGAGAGAAAAGAAGTGGTGTGTGTGGGCGTGGATGGGATTTTCTTAATCTGGGAAACTGGTTCAGGCCCATGAAACATTTCATCAAACGCTAATGCGAAACCGATGTGCTCATCAATATTTATGTCCTCCCAACTGGTTGGGGGCCCCGCAGCCCCCTCCCTTGTCTTACCAGTCCAGCCAAATAGTCCTGCAAAGGAAACAGTGGAACCAAAGAACGCAGTATGGCCTTCGAGTGCTTTCTTTCTATAAACACGCTTTCTATCTTTCTTGTAGCTGTTTATCTTTCACGACATATTTGCCTTCCCCCTCAACCACCCCAAACCTGGAAACACTTACCGAGTACTTACAAACCCCGTCCATGCCCTTCATCCCACCCCCAGTGGCTGAAGTTCATGAGAAGTGGGAAGAGAAGTGGCCACCGGGCTGCGTGGACCTTCTCTCCCTCAGCGTCACAGCAGCCCTGAGAAACGGGTGCGGTGATGATGGTCCTCTTCTAGGCGAGGACCCTGAGCTTCCCAGAGCATCAGTACCTTCTACTAGCTGGGACACCCGGATCTGGACTTTTCTGGAGGACATCAGAGTCCTACCCAACCCCAGGCCTCCTGCAAGCTCACAGCAGGCCGGTGCTGGTCTTGCATGGCCCAGCCTGCCTGGAGACTGCAGGTGCACGTCCTCCTTCTCTCTTCCAGGCTAGGGGTGCTCAGGAGCACCTCATGCAGCCTAGTAATAAAACAGTTACCTGGGCATCTTCTCTGCTAGATCGTATGTCTCCGGTGGGCAGGATGAAGTTGGGTCTGAATGATACCTGGGCCTGGTAATCTTCCCAGGAGGCACCGGGGAAATGTTAGCTGAAAGAGGAGGGCGGAGGGGGCTGAGGAGGTGGGAGGCAGCCACGTGTCCCAGATCACCTGCTGCTCAGGTGCCCTGAGTGGGTGGAGACCCCATCGTGGAGGCTCCTTGCACCATAAAAGGGAGTCCCTGTCCCTGTGTTGTCCAGAGCATGTCCCCAGGAGAAACTGCTTCTCTAGAAGTCACCCCTTTGCCTTGTTTTACACCATGTCCATGATCTCAAAACTTCCAAGCTTGATTTTATAAACCTAGGGGGAGAAAGGAACCCAGCCAAACCTGAGGCTCATTACTCACAGAAACTAATTTTTAAATACACAATTCTAGCATAAATTTACATATAAAGAAGGATCTTGGTAGGGGGAAAAAATCCTGTTATCATAACATTGTGGTTGGCATAGGAAACCACAGGAGGCGCGTATGCAGAAGTTATGGTTGCTCAGCAACCATAATTGCCCAGTTTAATGCCTAAGCGGATAGACTGATGGCTGGAGTAGCATGGGGAAGACCCCAGTCTTCCACCACTGGAGGCGGGAGGCGATCCCTCAGCCCTCCCACACGTCAATGGGGAGGCTAATCATTGAGCGGACGGAAACGTGTCGGGGCCTTTGTGGTCCTGCACGGCCACGCGGCAGTTACCCGCGCCCACCGTCGGAACGTTCCCATCCTGCCTCCCCTCGTCGTGACAGCATCCCTGAGCTCTGCAGAACCAGCAGCTCGTCTGCTTGCCCTGCTTCTCTGGGGCAGCAGGGCCAGGGCGAGGACTGGGCTGCAGGCCCTGGGAGGGGGCACCAGGACAGCCACAGCGGACGCCCTCGCAAGTCTCTGGCACAACGTGAGTGGGCGGAGATCGGGGAATGCCCTTCACTCTCACATGGAGATGAGCTCCGGGAGGAAGGGACCAAGGAAGCCAGCAGTTGGCACCAGGGGGATGAGTGAGGAAACCCGATAGCCATCCATGGCACGGCACCCCCAAATCTGCCCTTCCTAACTTCTCTTACCCTCCGAGCTCTTCGTCCAGCGGCCCTGGAGGTGAAATCTGAGCAGCTTCAAGACTCCTAACGGTCAATTCCTGGAATAAGAACACCCATTCCCACGGACTTTGTAAGCTCACCCTATGCTCTGGCATGAGAAGAATAATCTAGCCGGGAGGATGCCCTGAGGCCTGTTTAATCCTAGGTGGTGTGAGAAGCCCCCCGTGTGTCTCTGGGGGTTCCTGATCCCCCGTGTGCTGGAAGGGAGAGAGCAGGTGCGTCCCACATCTCCAGGCAGGCGGAGCCACCCAAGACCACCACGGGCCTGCCCTGCCACGAGTAGCAGGAGACATGGGGTCAAGGTTAAAGCTCTGAAGTCTCCCCAGAAAAATTCAGCTGTGGGTCTGCCAGTGACAAGGACAGCTGCTGACCCCCTCAGAAGCCCAGTTTGCTCGTCTGCAGCAAGCGCTCCTGCTACACATCCGGAAGGTTCCACAAAGGCTGTGACAGAGAGGAGAGAACAAGAGGAAGGCTGTGGCTCCTGGTCTGCCTACATGCAAATGGACGCCCGTCCCACACGTCCACCTCATTAAGCAAAGAACTCGATAAAGTCTCGTTTTTGATTCCATCCTTGAATGCTGAAGGGTTTCCCCAAAAGGGGTGCCACGGATGACAGATGGCCTCATCGCAGCGAATATTAATCAGAGGCCTCACCGCTTGCCTGTCTCTTCTGCAGCGCGTGACCTGGTGTGTGGTCGGTGTTCGCTGTGACACTTGGGGCCTCCACCTTGCTCTTTCCTGGAGGACCCTACCCTTCGGGGTGGGACGGAAACCACGGGGGCCGCCTCCTCCCTAGGAGCGCCGCGGAAGGGAAGAAACCAACCCAACGTGCGATTCCGTTGGCCATGGGCCGGAGTAGCCACATGGGCTTCAAAATGGGTCAAGGTGAACGTGGGGTCATGGGGGAAGCCGCCGCTCTTCCCGCCGCCCCTGCCAGCCTTCAAACCAGCATTGCTTTCAGGGGTGCTGGGGAGCTCTTTCGAAGATGTATTTCGGGAAAGGAAAGAGTGGAGCATTCCCGAAGAATAATTTCCACACTCAGGTATTTATTTGTCACGGGCAGACGCATTTACAAAATTCAACCCAGGTCATGATTGGGCTCCCCGTTAATCACGAGGAGGGAGGAGCCAAAGCAGATCCTTACAGAAGGCGCTTGGCTATTCCCAGGCTGAATGACCTGCTTCTTTTCTTGGTTTCGCTGGAGCACCCTTCCTAAGTTCAGGAGAGAGAGCTATCACGTTGTAGTATGAAGTGGATGTTTTCCTACTTATAGAACAACGTGAAATTCTAAAATCAAGAGTGAATAAAAAATAAATAAATAAATAAATAAATAAATAAATAAATAAATAAATAAATAAAATAAAATCAAGAGTGAAAGGGAATCAATTAAAAGTGAATAGATTCGAAATAACTCACCCACCTGTGCCTTTCCCCTATTCAGAGACAACGCCTGTAAATAATCTGATCCTTGACTGGCTATCTGTTTATTTTATTTTATTTTAAAATTTTTTAAAGATTTTATTTATTTATTCATGAGAGACACAGAGTGAGAGAGAGGCAGAGACACAGGCAGGGGGAGAAGCAGGCTCCATGCAAGGAGCCCGATGTGGGACTTGAACCCGGGACTCCGGGATCACGCCCTGGGCCCAAGGCAGGTGCTCAACTGCTGAGCTACCCAGCAGTTCACCCTTCAGCTACCTTTCTAATAGCCCAATGCAAAAATTTGGTTTTCTTTTTCACTTCACAGGAAGTAAATTTTTCTGATGGCCTTGCCTGTGCGTGGGGCCGTAAGTACGCCATCAGAGGAACGAGCCGGGGCCCTGGTCCGTTTTTATCAGCGCTTCTCCCCGGCAGCAGCCGCAAAGGCCTCGGGTGCTCCGGCTTGGAAGCGAGCACACGGCCTCGGCGCAGACCCGGGCTCTTCCACTGGAATCCTTCCCACGACCAGAGTGATAAGTATTATCTAAATCGCATGTGCTTAGCTCATCGGACCCAGTACTTTCCTTCTTTTATGCCCAAGAAACTTAGTATTCAGCTCAAGCTGAAGTCCACTTATCAGCAGCGCGGCTCTGTCACCCAATGGAGTGGTTACATTTATTATGAAAACATTGTTCAACTTTATCACAAGGTAAAATTCATGTACATTCTGCCCAGAGGGTGCCGGCAGGAGAGCGTGCGGTTTCCCCTATCAGGGCTGTCTCGCCACGGAGGATCTTATTTTGATAACTGAGCGTTTTGAGCATCATCTCTGGCCCCGTGAGTTAGAGTTTCTCAAACTCCTTCTTGGAATGAGGTGCGATACAAGCAAACAGACGCACGAGTGGCCTTACAAACACCTCCGCGGCAGTCGGACGAGGGACACCCCCACCCCGACCCCACGGCCTCCCATACACCCGGGTTCTTGGGTGAGACAACTCAAAGCATAGCCCGTGAGCTTGAATCAGTAAATCTTACCGTGGTGGGTAGCGGTGTTCAGACCCCGTACGGCCCTTCCAAATCTGCACGCGTGACGGGGACAGACATGACCCCGAAGGCCACACTGCCCCCTTTTCACTTAAGAAGGACACACAGTGCCAGGCCCACTTGCCTTCCCGGAATTTCCTGAGACCTGGACGCATGATATTCCAGCCGCTCCACCTTCACAGGCTACAGGCTGCGCTCAGGACAAGTGGCACCTTTTCTGATCTTCTCTGTCCCTTTTCTGATGATTCTCCTTCTCCTCTGGTTGGTTTCTGGGGCTCGCCATCTCTGTTCCCCATGCTCTTCCGTACCCAGCCCGTGGTGGCTGGCATGAGCTCTATCAGCCCCCTCTCTGGGGAGGAGGGCTGCCTGTCTTTTGGCTCAGGCCGTCTGTGAGGTGTTCATGTCCTCCTCAGCCTTTTTGGTGTAAATTAGAACCCTGGGATTTCCAACCTGCAAGGCCCTTAGAGACCAGCCTGGAACTTCTGCTTTTTTTTTTTTTTTTTTTTAGAAGAGAAAACTGTCAGCCTATTGATTCGTTCATAAACATTTACTGAGCATGCACCATGGGCTAAGGCTATTTCCAAAATCTATTTGGATAAACTAAATAAAACCATTCATGGGATGGGAGCTGGGAGGTTATATCTATTTGCTGAGGTCAGTTCAGGAGCCTATTCATAAATATCTAGTTTTGCAAGAGTGAGCCTACCTTCCTTTATTTTCACAGACAATATCTGCGTCCATAAAGATTCATCCAGGGCGCTGCCCAGCCCCTAAAATGATGCTCTCTCGTTCTTTCTGCTTGGGGATCTGCTCCTGACTGCCTTAATCTCCAAGGCCAGCTGCCTCGAGAAATAACATCACATTTCCCCATGGACCTCACTTCCCCTCCGTATAAGTCACACTGGGGCAAGAGGTGAGTCATTTAAATACATTTTCTCCTTCCTGGGTTTTTAAGTTTTCATGTTGCTTTTGCAAAATGCAACAAGGGCCGGGAGGTAGATATAAAGTGTGCAGGTTGCATCGAATCCAAATACGTCCAGAAGCTATGGTTCAAAGCAAAGACTATCTGGGCTGGGAGAGAAAATAAAGGGAAACGTATGAGATAATGCTCGAGACAGATCGTCAATAGCATGGGGAAAGGCCACTTCACTTGCTCAGCTGGGCTGTTTTGAGCAGAATTTTGATTAAAGAAGACATTCCGGGCAGGGCTGGCGTGGACAGGCCGTCTGAGCAACAATTGCTCAAAATGAATAAATGTGAACCACAGTGCGTGAGAGCGGGAATGAAGTGGGCCTGTCAGAGGAAGGGCAAGCTGTGTTTTCTCCCTGTTAGTGCCGATCGCGGGTTTTGTGGACCAGCATACATACCACACGTTATCAATAGAGCTCATAAATCTGAGGGAAAAACAGAGCTTCTGACCAATTACACGGCACGGGAAAGAGGAAGGGCCAGGAACCAGGCTGCCTCCCTTCCCCAGGGCAGGCTGATGGCCGAGGCCCTCACCGGGCCGGCTCTCTCTGAGCACTGGACCCCAGGTGTGGGTGCCAGGAAGCCGGTCCCCCTCAGGCCCCTGCTACGGCCCCTACACCCCAGACCCCAGGCAACCGAAGAATTTCAATGGAGAAATGCTTGTCAATATTTGACTTACCATCATATGGAAAATTCTAGACGCTTTGGGTCCCTGTTCAGGCCCTGATGAGGATCTCAGCTGTCCTTTGCCCCCCGCCCGACTCTGGGGAGCGGATGCTGCAGCAGCGCAGGGTCGGAAGCAGGCACCCCGAGGTAGGCTTACCCGTGGGTAGGGCTGTGTCACCCCCGCTAGCCTCTCCCGTCGACCTCGGAGCCCCTCTGACGGCCCCTGCCCCCACGTGTTGCCCCTGCTCCCCCCGTCTTACCCAGGAAAGGGGATTTTTCAAGGATCATCCAGAGACACGTACTGAGAAATGCCCAGGCTCGAGGGGCGTCTGTGCGACAGCCCATTTAGCCTCGGCCACGGCTTTGGGGCCGGTTGGCGGCTTTCACGCGGGAGCAGCACGGGTGAGAGAGGCCGCGCATGGCGGGGAAGGGGTGGGCGGCTCCTGATCGGGGTGGCAGGGGCAGCTCAGGGGGTGGTGGCCGGCCTTCCCGGGTGACGGCCCATCCCGGGGGGCAGCTCGGATGCACGGCTGGGCCGCGGCTGCGGGTGGGAGCCGGGCGGCGCAGGGAAAGCCTTGTCTGTTCTAGACCCTTGAGCTGGGCCAGGTCCCGTCTCTGCCCAGGCCGGTCCCCGTCCTTCTTTCCTCGCTCTGATTCCTGGGACACTTACCTGCTGTCCGTTCCTCTCCCTCTGGCCTTGCCGGGTGGCGGGTAGGGAATGAGGGGCTGATTCACGCTCCAGGGACAGCCCGGGGTCTCTGAGCTGGCCGCTCCAGGACGCCCTGGTCTGTACCCACCTGGGGTCTGAGAGATGCCTGGATGCGGCTCTGAGCACCTTGGAAACGGCGCCGCTAGGGCCAGCCGGGCGGGCTCTGAGGACGTTGGCATTTAGGAGGGAGAGGAAGGGAGGTTTCCCTTCATTTCTGCCTACAATGCTCTTGCTCCTGTGTCCGCTCCTTGGTCCTCTCCCTTGGACCAAGAACCCAGCTTCACCTTTCAGGGCCGGCATTGATCTTGCTGCTGCAAGCCTTCCCTTGGGGTGACCAAAGGGTTGTGGTGTGGGGCTAAAAACGAGTCCGAGGATGGTGGGAGAGAGGCAGTCTCCTGGCTTTGGGCGCCCGCACGATACACGCGTGAGCCCCTGTTGACTGCAGTGGTCCCCTGGGTCCCTTTTATGGGTTCTTTCCACCCCCCACCCCCCCACCCCCAGCATCCCTCTCCTGGGAACACGTACCTCTGCTAATGAACTGTGACACAGGCTGGCCGGAAACCCTGGGGCACCACTGGAGATATTCCTGCAAAGTGCAGTCTGGGATCCTCTGCCCTGCCGTGCCCAGGCAACAGACTGACCCCAAAGGGGTTTCGGGGAAGGAAGGCAAGAAGCAGCCAGTTCTGGGGCTGGGAAGGGAAATTAGGACAATTTATTATTTCCCTGTTGCACTGAGTAAATAGACTTTAAGATAAATTATTGGTGCCCGAAGCCTGCTTGATGCAAAACCCTTAAGTAAAAGCAGACTTTAATGAACATATGCTGGCCTGCCCCCCGTTCTCACTTCAAGTCTGCTATTAACTTTCTATGCACTCGGGAACCTTTGGCTCATGGCCTAAATAATAGAAGAATAATTAGAATAATTACTGGAGAAGGCCAGGTCAAATATCCAAGGATCTTCCCTTAACTATTTGGTTATCTTTCCTTTTCTTTTTTTTTTAAGTAGATTTTTTTTTTTTAGATTAACCAAACACTGCGACTTTGCATCTAGAATATTTATTTTATATAAAACGAAACCATGGCCTTGTATGGTGAGAGCCACTCACAAAAAAAAAAAAAAAAAAAAAAAAAAAAAAAAGCAATGAATGTTCCAGTATGGATGACTTTTTAATGCTAGTTTTTGGCTTATTTTTCTAAGTCAGGCTTCCACAGGGTACAGCTCACCGAATACAGGGCTCCTGAGTAGCTCACAAGGGCGTGGGGACTTCGGTCAGTGTTTTTGTCCTTCATTTAGCTGTTTTCACAGGGGGAAGGCAAGACTAACTCCGACTCAGATGGAAGGCCCCTCGCTGAGCTGGATGTCCTCGCAGCGAGGCCCCCAGGTTGCGGTGGGCGGGGGAGGGAGGATCACGCCATCCCACCCGCCCTGGGCCCCGATGCACCCGGCTTCAGCCTCGGGCGGTGGGGTCTCCCTCGCTCGCTCACTCCCCTGTGCACGTACAGCTTCATGGCCCGGCACAGCCACAGCCCCTAATGTCCGCGGTCAGCCTCTCTCCCATCTCACGGTGGCCGCACAGCCAGCAGCCGGGTCCTGGTGGGAGTCAGGGCTCCAATCCCAGGTCCCCGGGGCCTTGTTGGGTCTCGTGCCCTGTGCACAGACGGCAGTCACTGCTTGGCGACTCTTTCCTCATCTGTAAAATGGGGACAGTAAGGTAATAACACCACCTGCCTCGTGAGGAGCTTTGGGGTTACAGCTGATGTGCTTATAGGAGAGCCTGACGTGGTAGGAAGGGTGGGTTCAGGGGAGCCGATTGTTTTGAAACCGTCTTTGGGTATGAGAATTACTAAACAAACAAAAACAAACAAACAAACAAACAAACAAAAACCAAGTTGGAAAACGCCTTTGTGCCGCAGCTGAATGAGACCCATCATCATCTCATGCCTTGTCCATGTTAATGACACTTGCCCAGGCTCTGTTCCTGCCCTAGTTTTTTTTTTGTTGTTGTTGTTTTTTTTTAGATTTTATTTATTTATTCATGAGAGACATAAAGAGAGAGGCAGAGACACAGGCAGAGGGAGAAGCAGGATCCATGAAGGGAGGCCAATGGGGGACTCAATCCCAGGACCCTGGACCACACCCTGAGCCGAATCCTGCCTCTGTTTAAAGGTCTGGGTATGACTCTGTGGGCAGTAGATGTGCAGGGTGGGGGGAGAAGAAGTTGCCGGGATGCCTGGGGGCTCAGTGGTTGAGCATGTCCCTTCAGCCCAGGGCGTGATCCTGGAGTCCAGGGATCAAGTCCCGCATTGGCCTCCCTGCCTGGAGCCTACTTCTCCCTCTGCCTGTGCCTCTGCCTCTCTCCCTCTCTCTCTCTCTGTCTCTCATGAATAAATAAATAAAATCTTTAAAAAAAATAAAAAGAAGTTGCCAATGCTGCTGCTTCTTCAGAGACTTATTTATTTGAAAAAGAGGGAGAGAGAGAGAGAGAGCAGACGCGCAGGGGCAGGGGCAGAGGGAGAGAGGGAATCTCAAGCAGACCCCCGGCTGAGTGCAGAGCCGAGCTGATGCCGAGCTCGATCCTGGGACCCTGAGATCATGACCTGAGCTGTAACCGAGAGTCAGATGCTTAACCGACTGAGCCACCCGGGTGCCTCACTTCTTCTTTAAAACATAAAATAGGACCGGGTGGCTCAGCAGTTTGGCATTGCCCTCAGCCCAGGGTGTGATCCTGGGGTCCTGGGATCGAGTCCCATGTTGGGCTCCCTGCATGGAGCCTGCTTCTTCCTCTGCCTGTGTCTCTGCCTCTCTCTCTCTCTCATGAATAAATAAATTAAATCTTATAAAAAATAAAAATAAAAAAATAAAACATAAAATAAGGTAGACCGATGGAAAACAGCTATTTGAAGAGCGAGGCTGCGTGACATCCAGTACCTCGTACCCTGGGAAGATGCGTCCGACTGTGCTCACCCTCCGGGAGCTGGGCCCTGGGTGGCAGGCGGAAACCGGGCAGGTGTTCAGGGTGGGAGGTTGCAGGGCCGAGTGGGAATGGAGGGTTACAGGACAGAGCGTGCTTTCTGCGCCTCCCTGCCCGCCACTGCGTTCGCCAGGTTGCTGTCCGTGCAGCCTTCGGTGGAGGGTCACCATGAGGCCGTGAGGGCCCCCAGGGGTCCTGTCGATGCCCAGGATTTGGGAGGACAGCCGTCCCGGCGGGTAGAGGTGGCCCAGGATGGGGGCGATTCCAGCACTGATGCCGAAGTGCCGTGGGGCTGGGGGATGGTGAACCCAGCCCGCATCAGGACAGCAAGGCAGTGGCCGGCGTGCACCTGCACCCCCAGAATATTCCTTCTCCTCACCTTCGATAATGAACAATATGCATCGATAACGCGATGCTTCAAACCTGAAGCTGCTATAAACTTGACGGACTCCTCCTGTGTCTTGGTTGAGTTTCTTTTCACCCTAAAAGCACCAAGGTCTCTGCTGAGGAATGTGTCTCAGGAAGACGAGGGCCCGCTGGGCTGAGCTGGGGCCCGGTGGAGGGCACCGGGGTGGCTCACGGTGCTGGTTGCTGGGATCATGTGGCTCGGCTGGTGCTCGCGGGAGCTGCCCACCGGCCTCCCCCCCGCTGCAGGCGCCCGCACCCTCTCGTGTCCCGAAGACACAGGTTCGTTTTCAAGGTTAATAAAATTAGGGGGGTTTGAGCCTGAGATCTTCACGTGCAGCTCTCTTCTGCCCGCGTACAAGCGGCAGCCCCAAATTCCTTTTCAAGACCTGCTTACTCATGCAGATGGCACTCGAACTCCAGAATCGTGGCATGTAAGCCGCCCCACACCTCCC
Organism: Vulpes vulpes; assembly: GCF_048418805.1. NCBI lineage: Eukaryota > Metazoa > Chordata > Mammalia > Carnivora > Canidae > Vulpes > Vulpes vulpes. The sequence continues at coordinate 115,056,400 of NC_132794.1, read as the reverse complement.
GCATTCGAGAGATTCCTAAATGAGAACTTATTATCAACCTGTCATTCTTCCGTAATTATCCACAGCCAGGACGCTTTTCGGTTGTTTCCATATCATTTGGAGTGACACCGGGTAGATATTACCCTTGTCTGTGTATCGCGCGCAGCAAGCTTTGCAGGGAGCCCTCATCCATTTGCATTTCGAAAGAGGCAGAGGCCTGACAGAGATTTTTTTGAGCTATTATGAAGCACTTATTAGTAGAAACTGAACCATCCCCGCACACTCCCCCCCACATCATCTCCTTCCTCATAATGATTATTTCTACAAATTCTCTGCACCTTCCAAAAATTCTAGGGCGCACTGTCTGCAGAGATCACCTGCCAGGGAAAGCGTCATTCATTTGGGTTAATGCAGCTCCAAGTCGGCACGGTTCCCCTCTTCGTGTTTTCCGGAGACGGCGGAGGGATCACCTAGGGGGAAAGTCAGTCCGCGCGTTGCTCAGATGTACACGCTCGTGCACGCGTGTGCGAGCATGTGGTACACACATAAAACGGGAGACGCCGAGTGTGTCTGTGCGTGCACAGGTGTGTGTACCTGTACAGGGGCGCGTTTTAGACACTGAATTGGGGGTGGGGGTTGGGGGGCGCTGCTGCTCATTATGTGTTTAAATTTGTCTTCCAAAGAAATTTTTTTTTTTTTTTTTTTTTTTACTAAAAAAAGCTCCGTTGTGGTAGCAGAGAAAATGTAGAGTTTGGAATGTCTTCAGCTTCTCTGTATTGAAACCTTTGCTTTATCAGTAGTCATCTTCACACTGTTTTAAAAATACCTGAGTGTCAACCCCTCGCTCTCCCCATAGGGGCACGCCGCGCACCCCCGTGTGTGCTGTCTCTCGTCTGACTTTACGTTCTGGTTGTTTAGCTTTCCTGCCTCTACCGGTTTCTCCTGACTTCCTGCTCCCTGTGGGGGGACACGGTGGCCTGTGAGCTCACCTGGGCGGGACCCTGCCACCTACTGCCACGGCCTCGCCCCTGGGGGTCAGCCCTTCTCCTTGGAATGGCCCAGCCTGGCCTGGCCCCAGCCCCACTGAGGCTCAGGGAGGGTGGGGAGTCGTCCCGATTTCCCCTTTGAGATGGGTCTGTCCCCGGTCTGCACCCTGCAGTGCTCTCCCTGCACCCTGGAGCAGTCCCAGGCTGCAGGGCCTCTGCGATCGCCCCCCAGGGCCCTCTGCTCACCCGTGTCCCACTGCACTGTGTGTCGGCACAGCCACCTCTTGGGGAGGTCTCTGGGCCTCTTTCCTGTCTGTCCACTTGCCAGAGGAACAGCACTGCAGGTCGAGGCTGCTCTGGAAAGCGTAGTCCCCGGGAGGTCACCTTCCTCCGGCCCCAGCGGGGCAGGTGTGGCTTGCCAGTGGGGCACACGTGCACACTCCCCGCTGGATTAAAGGAGCTGGAGCGGGCCTCGTTCGGGTGTGCAGAGCGAAGCCCTGGGGAATGTCCCCTGGAACGTGGAATTAAATTTGAGTATCATCATTATTATCAATTATTATTTATTGCGTGCCCACCGGCGGCCCTAGCATGCTGCAGGTTTAATGTTTCAATAAGACCTTATTTGTACAGTTTCCCACCAGGGTCCTGGATTTCAGTCCTGGCCCAAATCACCTTCCATGTGATGCTTTAATGATTTTTAAGATTCTCGGATTAAACCTTTCTTGTCTCTCGTTTTATACATCTCCTGCCAGCGCCAAGATGATCTTTTTAGCTTTTTCTGTAATGTGGAAATTTTTCTGGTCTTTCTTTCTTTCTTTCTTTCTTTCTTTCTTTCTTTCTTTCTTCTTTCTTTCTTTCTTTCTTTCTTCTTTCTTTCTTTTCTTTCTTTCTTTCTTTCTTTCTTTCTTTCTTTCTTTCTTTCTTTCTTTTTCTTTCTTTTTATTTATTTTCTTTTTTATTCCTCCCCACTCTTCTGTTTTTCCTTTTGTCCTTTCCACTCCCGCGGCTGGCGGGTACGAATGGAAGTCGTGCTCACACTCCAGGTGAACCTTCTGGCCGAGAACGTGCGTGCATTCCTCTTCTCTGGCTGCCTGCATGTGACACGCGTGCTGGGCGGCGTGCTTTCCTGCACAGAATCCCATGGCATTTCCCCCGTGTACCCCATGGAGGAGCGTTCGGCTGTGGCCCGGAGCCCGGGTTGGGGACACACCTCGGAGGCGGCGGGGAGAGCGAGAGCTTGCAGGAAGCCAGCCCCGGGGCCGTGCCGCCTGCCCGGAGAAGCTCTGAGCTGCCCTGTGCCTCTGGCTTGCCTCTCTGGGGCCTGGGCCCCGCTTTGTGATACCGCGTGCAAAATCCCAAATTCAATTTAAGCAAATCAGGCCTAACGTGAATCAATAACCATTTCCGCGTTCATTATGGAGTTCGCAGGCACTGCTTTACGAACCCTTATTGTTTAAGGGGAGCCTAAGCGCCTCCCTCTGAGCATCCGGAAAGGAGGATGTGTTCCACGGCAGGACCCCAAATGCACATATTTATTAGAGTTTAGCAGCAGATTAATGCGAGAATGCATTTTTAGACACAGTTTCTTTATCACTTAAAAAAAATTAAAAAAAAAAAATAAGCAGCCTGCCATGGGAAAGGAAGTGTGAAGCTACAGCAGCACCTTCCGTATCTGTCTTTGGAAACTTCGTCTAAATCAACCAAAGACAAGCTGACTGCAAATTACGCTCGGCAGCAATGGGGTGAGGTCGGAGGAGCCCCGTTCCGGGGGCCGTTTATCAAACACCGCAAACTGACATCCGCTTCTTCAGATCTGAGAGATCACAGGATGTGAGCGAGAAGAACGGTGGTGGCATCAAACAAGCACCCCCCCGCCCCCGCCCGCATCACTTTTTTTGGAATGAAATGCGGAAGAGGGGCCCCGTCTCCGCACTCGCCCTATCATCCCCCTAAACTACAGCTGCCCTTGGGAGCGGTACACTCAGGCTTCAGAGAAAAAGAATTAGTGTTTCATTTTCCAAGACTGTCACACCCCACCTTAATGAGCACTTAAAAGAGATGAATGTGCTGGGAATGAAAAGATTTATTTGAGATATTTAAATAATCTCTCTCAGCTATAACTAAGCTGACACACTGGGCTCTCACAACGACATTTCCCCCCTTATTTTTGATAATACCCACTAGAACTTTGTTGCTTTGCCCTGCCTTTGTGGCGAGCACGCTCGGCGTTGGCGCGTGGAGGGGAAGAGGCGGAAAAATCGCGCAGATCCAGACACCTTACCCCTCCGCGCCAAACGCGCCGACCAAGACCTTTAATTACATTTCCGGATGCGAGCAGCTACATAAATATCTCGTTAATTTTTTTTTTTTAAATGAGTAGTACAACAGATCCCCGACACTTTACAGCACACTAAAAATCCTTGTGAGGGTGACAGCGCCGTCCGTTACAATCAGCCATGAAGTACATTACAAAGGTAATGTGGTTTTAAGAAGGAACTACTGCAGAATGTATATTTTCATTATCAAAAACGTTAAGCCATTTATCCTGAGGAGTCAGAATAATCATTAATGGCTGGGAATTTATGGTGCCAGATCTTAAACTAATGTGAATGATTCCAGGTGTTACTAATGGCTTCAGTGAAATGTGCCAGGATCTAAGACTTCTACTAAATCTGAGGTAATAGTCAGATGCTTAATCTCGACAGATGAGCAGCAATTTAACTGACACATTGATTGGATTCTGGAGGCTTAAATGACACCCATTGTGAAGGTGCACGGTCAAACGGCAGTCCGGAGGGCGACTTGGAAGTCACTCTCCTCGGCGGTGGCGCCCCCCGCGCCCCAGGCCTGCGGACGCCACCCGGGACCTACTCGCGTGAGATTTGCAGGGTGCGCTTTACTTTTTTGTGACACCAGTGATAACCACGTCCGAGCATCCTGGGCCAGCTCTTAACCCTTCTCTCCCCCGCGGTCTGCAAAGCGCCCTGGGCCGCTGGCCTGACGACGAGGTGGGAGCTAGGCCCAGCGGAGCCCACCCCGCGCCTCTGGGTGCAGCCTGCCGAGCGGGCTTTGTCCATCGTCCAGGCCACCCCCTGCTGGATGCTGCTGCCGGGGGGCAGGGGGGTTTGGGGGGGTGGCTTGCTGAGTGGAACTCAGGGGCCCGCCGTGTGATTCCGGGTCCCCTTCGTAGTCTTCACCCACGGCCTGGGACCCTGGTGCCGCCTGCACCCGACGCCCTCCGAGCCCCTGTGTGTCCCTCGCGCTCATTAACAGTGACCGTTGGCGCCGCGGGACCCGCTGCCCTGAATACGGAGCATGCGTGCTGGGCCTTCCTGACTGCTGTCAACATCCTTTGAAAGCACATAAAAATAAATTATCCATAGGTTTACCTGTCGGGAAGATAGATTCGGTGCATCCGACTGTTGCAGGCATTTCAAGTGACAGGGGTGCCTATCATGTTCCCGTAATAGGGTCAAACAGCTGGACGGGGATTTAACACTCAGCAAGGCCAGAAGGGCCCAGCACTTGTAGGGGAGGATGAATGGAGTGATAGGAGGCAGCGGGACCTGTTTATTACAGCGTTTTTCTGCTTCGCTGCAGACCTGTAATGATTGCCGCGGAGCCCGATTGACGGCTGCCCTCTCCCTTCCAGCGCTTTGAGGAGACTGGGTGACGGCAGCCAAGTCTGCCTGCTGACCTATCGCTCTGGCCCATCAAGAGTTCAATTTACTTCTCCTGACAAGCATCCAGGAGTCGGAGTGCGTTGCATTTGATTGGTCCATGTAGGTTAAATAAAAATTGGTTTAATGAATATTTCAAAATGTCTTGTCAGGATCAGGTACTTTAATTAAGGGACACGCATCCTGCATGGCGTGTGGGCCCCCTTCCCCACAATACCCTTCAGGGGGGTCTATGGGGCCTTCAGCTTCAGAGGAGAAGGCGAAGCTACACGGGCAAGTCGATGCTGGTTTGGGGCAGGAAAAGCTCCTACGGTGTCTGTAAAGAGGAGGAGGGCACATGAGGGTTGGGAGGCACAGCCCGGTGTAGACAATGAAGCGCCGGGTGAGCAAAGGCCCAGCCCGGGGTGCATGGGGCTGACGTGGGGGTGGGGGGTGGCCTCCTTCTCACGCGTGCTCTGGCCAAGTCACATTTCAGGGCGTCCCACCTTGCTCCCAGGGGAGCATGCTCCCAATGGGGCATGCCCCATTGGCCCTCCACAAACCCCCAACACGGCAGGAGTCTGGCTCCAGCTGGATTCCTCCTGTCTGCTCCTTCCCTCCCCGAAGTAGAGGTTGCAGGATGGTGCATATTTATTCCTGGACTTTCAGGTTATCAGGTGTGGCTCTGTTCCATTCGGTTCCGTGACAGCGTAGTAGCAACAGAGGATCCGCCCAAGAGCCAGGCTTCGAGCTCACAGAAGGAGGCCTGGCCCCCCAGCGACAAGGAGCCCACCAGTAGGCATTGCTGGTGACGGAGGGAAGGGAGGGAGGCAGGTCGGCAGGTTCCTGCTCAGAGCGCTGACATCTCCATGGCGGGGCCTGGCCTCAGGTTCCTTACCTGGCGAATGGCTCCCCGGGAACCACGAGCTAAGCCGGGACAGGTGTCACTGAATCAGAAGCGGAACAGAATAAGACCTCCACGCATCTGGCCCCCCTAAATCCCAGGGGGAAGGCGATCAAGGGTCCTACCTCAAAGTCACCCATGCTGTATACTGGACCGTTCTCCTTTTCTCTGCTTTGGAAGGTGGTGAGGTGCACCTCGAAGCTCTGGGTAGCGAGTCTGGTGCATCTGAAGCTAAGGACAAGACTGGCACCAAGCCCTCAGGGCATAGGCAGGAAGGGGGACTCGACACTGGCAGGGGAGTGATGCTGCCTGGGCGGCAAAGAACGCCCCTTGTATTTTCAAGTATTGGAGCAGTAAACCCCTGCTCGTGCGTCATGCAAGTGCTTCTTTCTACCTCTGCCGCCCTCTGCTTTTGCTACCCGAGTCCGATTCCCATGGAATGTTTGTTGCCACCACATGAGAAACACCCTAATGCTTTTCCACTGGGGGGAAGAGCCCAGTGGCTGCTGGGAGACTCTCTTCTCACCTTGAGGTGCACCACAGGGATCAAGTCCCTTCCCCCGTGTTCCCTCCCAGGCCCTGCAGAGCATCAGGGCTTTGGAGGTACCAGAGGTGGGATGCGCCCCAGAGGGCAGATCCCTTGTACCTGTGGAAGTAGGACGGCCCCACGTTGGTGGCCTTTGTCAGCTTTCAAAGGTGACGGATCCTTTGGCCACCACCAGTGGTTCAGATTTTGTTTGAATGTACAAGTCATATTCTCAAGCCACTATTATATTGTAGTGAGGGGGCAGGGGAGGCAAGGGTCTGTAGTCTGTAGGGTGTTGGATAAGTGTGACGTGGTGAATGCACAGAACGGTGGCCCGAGCTGGGGACGGGAGAAATGGACAGACTCCCGAGGAGCAAGATGGACAAAACCTTTAAAATGTACCACACTTGACACAATAAATACGAAACAGACCGCAGTCTACGAGGCAACACCATTTATATAAGTTACAAGCATACTCATGAGCAAAACAACGGCCCAGGGTAGGTACCCACGTCAGGGCCATAGAGAAAGTACACTGGATGCGCCCTCTGGGTCGGGGCAGGGCAGGAAAAGGAGGGAGGAATGTTCCATTAAGATGAAATGAGGGGACGGCTGTGTGGTTCAGCGGCTGAGCATCTGCCTTCAGCTCAGGGTGTGATTCCAGGGTGTCTCGGGATCGAGTCCCACATCAGGCTCCCTGCATGGAGCCTGCTTCTCCCTCTGCCTGTGTCTCTGCCTCTCTCTGTGTCTCTCATAAATAAATAAATAAAATCTTAAAAAAATAAAATAAAATCTTAAAAAAATAAAATGAAATAAGGACAAGGTCTTGCATGAGCGATGGTGGTGCTGCGCCACGCGCTGAGACGTGCTGAGCTCCGTTCCACCATCTCAGGAACAAAACAGAGACAGGTGCGTGGATGCGCGGGTGGAGGTTCCCACCCGCGATGTGATCGGCATCAGCAGCACACAGCGCAGAGATCAGTCAGGCCAGGGCTCTGTGGGCCTTGCTGTGGCCGAGGCGTCCCGGCAGGCTTTTCAGCACCTGGTGGGCGTCCCGTCACTGTTTTCATCAAATGAACCGTGGTCTAATTACCCGTGTACAATTCCTGCCTCGCTTTTTATTATCATAAAAATTTAAATATATCTGGTAAAAAAAATAATCCACCCAACTTTCGAATGTTGTGCAAGGATGTACGGTGGGCAGGAGACACCCGCCCCCGCCGCACCCCACTCCCAGGCCCCGGAGATAACGCTGCGCATTTCTGTGCGTGCACGCCGTGCAGGGTGACATCATCCTAATCATAGCTCCATATTGATTGTAATGATGATGATCATCCTTTACGTGCGGGCATGCAGTGTGTAATTGATGGAGAATGCTCCCCTGACGCCGCTGTGGGGAGGACAGAGGCTGCTCTTCAGTTTTATAACCAAGGACGCTGAGACTCAGAGAGAGACGGGGCTTCCCGCGTCCCTGAGCGTGAGGCACAGTCCCCAGCACGATGCTGGCCTGAGCAGGGCCGGGATGGCACCCTTTGCAGGTCCTCCCAGGTGTGAGTGCACTCAGGCCATCAGGATGCACTCACTCCATGGTGCCGGCTTCCGTCCTCTCTCCCTGACCCTCCCTCCGCACCCCCGGGGCCTCAGTTTACCCATCTTTAACATCAATTGACCAGAAAAGGCACCGCCTATGTCTGCCACCCTGCGGTTGGGGTGCTGGGTGCTGGGTGTCATGCCAGCATTGCGAGGGCTCCGGGTTTCACTGCGAATGCCGAGCTCAGTCTTCCGGAGGCCTGGCTGGGTATTCCAGGTGCAGTTTGCTTGAAAAGGGAAGACAGGAAATGAACTGCAAACGCCTGGTGTTTCAAGGTGACAGCTCCAGGTGAGAGTCTGGGGTCTTCGAGGCCAGTTGCCTCCAAGCCCCTCATTGTCCGACAGCACGAGCAAAACTACTGCGTTCGGGTTCTCACACACCCATGTATGCAAGGTAAAGATAACAAATTTAACAATTTTTTTTTGTAAATTACATAAAATTTGTTAAAAGGGTAGATGTCATTAAGCACTCTTTCTACCAAAACAAAATCAGAAACAAAAACAGAGGGGCATGAGGGAACTTCTGGAAGTGATGCATAGGTCTGTTCCTCGATCGTAGCGATGGTTTAAGGGTGTGTGCGAATACATCCAAACGCACCAAATTGCATACATTAAATTTGTGCAGTTTCTTGTATATCAGTTAGACTTCAACAAAGATGTAAAAAAAAAAAAACAAAAAACAACACCAAAAAAAACCCACCTCCTTTGGGTCAAAGGGACACAGGCACCAAATGATAATACTTCCGATAGCCAAAGCAATCAATAAATGAAGTGTATGGAAATTGTAACCAAAGTATAACAAAAATGTCCACGACTCCATAGTAATTCAAATAACTGATGGAATAAATAAACGGCAGCACAGACACATCTCCAGCATTAATTCCAAATAATTTAATGTAGCTACTCCATCCTCAAGGAGATGGAGCATGTCCCGTGCTCCTAAACCTCGGGGTGCCCATAGGGTCCCCCAAAGAGGACGGCAGGCCAGAGGAGAAGGCTGGCAGCCGGCTGTCCCCACAGACGAACCTCAGCACATGATCAAGTCAACATCGACAGTGACAGGTCACATGGACAGAACGGGCCTTCGATCTGCCGTGACGAAAACCTTCTCTTCGTGATCTTCCACCTAAAAATACACAACCCCAAGGACCACGAGGGAAACGTCCAATCCCAGCGGAGGAACGGCTTAAACATACCTGACTGGGACCCCTCATGAGTCTCCAGAAAACAGGGAAAGTAGGAGAAACCATCCTGGCCAGGAGTTGGCCCTCAGGAGAGGACACCACGTGGGTCCCTGGAGGGAATGCGGGGACAGGAGAGAAATCTAAGGAGATTCGAATACGGTATGGACGTCATTTAATGATAACATAGCTCCGTTGGCTCTTGAATTGTAACAAATGCGCCAGCCAGTATAGGATGTTGGTAAAAGGGAAACTGGGGGGGGGGGGGGGGGGCGTATGTACCCTCTGTACCATCTGCACAATTTTTCCATGGATCTGCACAATTAGTTTGTTTTTAAAAATGAATGACATTCAGAGCTGTGCACATAGAAGCTCTGACGGTTTCTTTCCCGCCCCCCGCCCCCGGCCATCACCATGACTTATGGATTGTCTCTTGTCTCGCGTGCCCTGCACCCCATGCAGCAGTTGGGAGGCCGCTTCTCCATGCAGCTGGGAAAACGAGTTGCTCTGACGGCACGTGCGAGGGCGGGAGGGGGCCTAAAGATCTTGGTGGCGGGTTCCTTACCCGGCCCAGTGGGTCTTCCTTTGGTTTTCTCCGGTTCTACTCAGAACCTCGCTGGCCGAGCCCTGTCTCCCGGCCAAAGCAGCTTAGTTCAGAGATGAAAACGGAAAGGTGCCCTTCGCTGTAAAGGAGAAGACAACTTCCTTTTGTTGTTGTCGTTGTTGTTTATTAAAGACAAGGAATCCGGCATCACCGGTGTGTGTTCATTTCTAGGGCCGCCCTCATGAAACACCACCAGAGACATGTACCGTCTCCCGGTGCTGGGGGCCAGAGGTCTGAAATGGGGCTGTCGGGGGGCAGGGGGGCTCATCCTCCAAAAACCTTTCCTCTATCTGGTGTCGGCTGATGGTCCTCGGCTTGTAGACGCACCTCCGTCTCCGTCAGCACATGGCCCTGTGTCCGTGTCTTCACGTGGCATCTCTCTTCCTCTTCCTAGAAGGACTGGCCATCGAGGGCGGAGGCCCACCCCGATCACCTCCTCTCAACCGTACGGCGTGTCTTCCCAGATAAAGTCACCCTCACAGGTACTGGAGTTTGGACCCCAACCTACCATTTTGGGAGGCACATGCCATCGGTGACATGGGGTGTGTGCACCAACTCACAATCGCAGTTACCCTGTGAGGTCAGTCACTGCCCCTTCCACTGCTGGTGCACGCCAGCCCGCCCACTCTTTCCTCCTCATGAAGGTGCAAACTCACGTTTCATACATTTAGACAGTTGTCCGCCCGCATTGCCTGGCAGGACGCGGTGCAGGGAACCAGTTCTGCGTGGACAACAGGGATCTGGCCTTCTTCTCCTCCGGTCCCAAGCTAGGATCTGCTGGCTCTGGTTGGCATTCAAGGCCTTCTCCTCCGTGTGGTGCTGGGACTCTGACCAGCCACTCCCCACCTACTGTCTCAACAAATATCTGTGATCACAACACCCGAGGAGAGTAAAAAAAAAAAAAAAAAAGAAAAGAAAAGAAAAGAAAAGAAAAGAAAGAAAAAGAGAAAAATAGAAGAAAAAACAGACTCATTCTCTATCAAACTGAAATATGTAATAATAATTAATGCTTCCACTTAAATTACAGTCTTTGTTTTCAATCAGAAGAGACCTACACCTACACTGGTGCATTTTAACACCGGACAGTATAATTAGTCCCTGCAGCCTCCATAATTACACTCTGAGTGGCCAAGCAATATCCTACCACTTTCGTGTACTATGCTTTGCTGAATATCAGCATTTTCTCATGATTTTACTATCATAGACACTGCTGCGAGGAATGACCACGGACAGAGGTGTTCTTAAAAATAGTTACTTCTTAGGGCGCTTGGGTGGCTCAGTCGATTGAGTAGCCGAGTCTTGGTTTCAGGGGAGTCGTGACCTCGAGGTCCCGGGATCGAGTCCCACATCTGGCTCCTTGCTCAGTGTTGAGTCTGCTTCTCCCTCTCCCCCCGCTTGCTCTCTCTCTCTCTCTCATATAAATAAGTAAATCTTAAAAATATATATATATTTCTTTAGGATAAATGTACAGGTTTGGAATTCTTCCTGCATCAAAAGATACCACAATTTTGTGACTGTGGATCTTATCACAGAACGTTCCAGAGAAGCGTGTGCCTGACTCACAGTGCTACAGACCTGGGGAAGTGAGTCGATCCTGCCTCCTGCTCGGCAGCATCAGAGCCCACTGTTTCTTGCTGCCAATTGCATAAAAATGATCTAAAGCGACACTGCTCAGCTTTCACCCTATTCCTTCCTTCCTTCCTTCCTTCCTTCCTTCCTTCCTTCCTTCCTTCCTTCCTTCCTCCCTTCCTTCCTTCCTTCCTTCCTCCCTTCCTTCCTTCCTTCCTTCCTTCCTTCCTTCCTTTTTTCTTTCTTTCTTTCTTTCTTTCTTTCTTTCTTTCTTTCTTTCTTTCTTTTTCTTTCTTTTCTTTCTTTCTTTCTTTCTTTCTTTCTTTCTTCCTTTCTTTCTTTCTTTCTTTCTTCTTTCTTTTTCTTCTTTCTTTCTTTCTTTCTTTCTTTCTTTCTTTCTTTCTTCTTTTTTCTTTCTTCTTTACTTCTTTCTTTTTTCTTTCTTTTTCTCCTTCCTTCCTTCCTTCCTTCCTTCCTTCCTTCCTTTTTCTTTCTTTCTTTCTTTCTTTCTTTCTTTCTTTCTTTCTTTCTTTCTTTCCTTTTCTTTTTTCTTTCTTTTTCTCCTTCCTTCCTTCCTTCCTTCCTTCCTTCCTTCCTTCCTTCCTTTTTTTTTCTTTCTTTCTTTCTTTCTTTCTTTCTTTCTTTCTTTCTTTCCTTCTTTTCTTTCTTTCTTTCTCTTTCTTTCTCTTTCTTTCTTTCTTTCTTTCTTTCTTTCTTTCTTTCTTAAGATTTTATTTATTTATTCATGAGAGACACAGAGAGAGAGGCAGAGACACAGGCAGAAGGAGAAGTAGGGTCCCTGCAGAGAGCCCGATGTGGGACTTGATCCTGGGTCTCTAAGGTCACGCCCTGAGCTAAACCGCTGAGCCACCCTGGCTGTCCCCTCACCCTATTTCTTGATGTGATACCTTCACGTGGGACCATAAACTCAAGGGGGGGGGTGTCCGCTTTGGCCGCCAGAAGTGTTCGTGAGCGAGCGGCAGATGAGTGGGAGTGAATGAGCGGAGGTCTAGTCCCAGGCGTTCGCAGCAGGTGTAGCGGGCACCCCGCACGAAACAGGCCAAGGGCCCTGTGGGGCGGCCGATGCAGAAATAAAGAGCATTCGTGCTGTTCTCGCCGGGTCGCCGGGCCCTGGGGGGCAGGTGCCCTCACTCCCTGAGGTCAGCTCTCTTTTTGCCATTTCACGGGTGAGAAGAGGGAGCCCCGGTCACGGAGCCGGCCTGGGACAGGGCATCCCTAGGGGCTCCTGGGGCCCAGGGCCTAGCCGATAACCCGGGAGCAGCAGGGACCCCCGCGGAGGGGACCTGGTACCTGTTGGAGGCCGTCTGTGACCAGGTGTGGATGCGCTGCGTGGGCTTCTCCACGCCGGGTGCCCGGTGACCCCTGGGGACCTCGCGACGGCCCGGGTGACAAGGAGGAAGGGGCGGGGGCAGGGGTGTTTTTCTCATTAGTCGGCTGCGGCCTGTTGCCTACACCGTGAGCGTGGCTAATTGCTGATTTTAATGGGGCTGATTCGGCAGCAACGATTTTGCAATTTTCTCTTTTCCCCGGGCTGTTACCTGGGCCCGCACACCTGGGAAGGATGGTGGGTGGCGGGTCCCCCGGGGTCCCCTGGGGTCCCCTGGCCCTGACTCTTCAGATCCCCAGGGACTGAACAGCCCAGAGAGCGATGCGGGGAGCCGCTCTCCTCCTGTGACACCGGGTCCCCCGTCTCTGGTGACACGGCCGGTGTGAGTCCTCCAGTTCCAGGCTCAGCATCTCGGCACGAGGCATTAATCATCGTCCCTGACATCCTCGTGGGAACAGACTGGAGGCAAGGAGCGACTGCAGGGCATCGGGGTGCAGGGAGATGCTGGACACCTCATCGCTGGACATACTAAATATTTTCGTATTTATTTTAATATTACAGAAAGGGTTACTCAATGAGACCTGAGGACGTGGGTCGGGGGTCTGGCCCCGGGGTCCAGGAGTCGGGGGACGTTGTTCCTGGAACAGCACCTGAGGTGGGAGGGAGGAGCATCTTCGCTGCAGTGAACGGGGTGACTTTGGCTACGTGTCCGTGGAGGCAGGAGTGTGGCCAAGGGGCACGGCCGCCTCCACGGATCCGCTCGGGCTCAGCACAGATCGCCTTGGCTTCCCGTCGGCCACTCTTCCTCTTCAGGCTCCATCCAGTGCCGCTGGGGGTCTGAGGAGGCCTGGACCCGGGAGGCTTAGCTGGGCCCCCCTGTGTCCTCAGAATCCCAAGGCTCCAGGGCCTCTGCTGCAGATGCCGGCGTGGGCCTCTCGGGCCCCCACCTGTGAGGTGGCACCCCTGCGGTCCTTCCCCAGTCTAGGGAGGACTCCGTGGGCCGTGGGTAGGTCCTCCTGGGCTTTCCTCGCCTTGAAAAGAAATGCAGGCTGGACGGTGCCGCGCTGCTCATCAGGGAGGATGTTGGCCTGTTGGAGCAGTGCCAAGTGGACTGTGCTAGGGACAGCTCACCGGGTGCTTCCCTCCCACCCGAGGAAAGTTTTATGTCATCCGATGGCACAAAAGGAAGAGTCTGAGAGTGGAATCACCCTGGTTAACTGTCCAGAACGTTCTAGGATGGGGGGCAGGAGGTGCTGGTGGGAACTGCACTGGGGCAGGTGGGACCATCGCTGCCCATGAGGGTGTGCTGACCGCCCTATAGCCCTGTTCCCCTTCTCCAGCCCTCAGAGCAGTGCCTACTGGGTGTCCCCTGAGTGGGCCAGACAAGGTGTCTCTCTGACTGGACTGTGTCGCTCCAGTGGGATCACGTCCCTCCGGCAGGGCTGTGTGTCTACAGCGGGATCACGTCCGTCCAATGGGGCCATGTCCCAGCAGCCCCTGAGGAAGGAGGCAGGGCAGAGGGCTTCCTTCCTTCTTGGGCCATAGCCTGTTGACCTCCAGCAGACAAGTTATATGGCACTGCACTGCTTTGGCATCACCCTGGCATGGCCCGAGCTTTTCTGCCTGCAGAACCACCCGCTGGGACACTTCTACCAGGTCCAGTCGGGCTTGCTCCCTCTGGGCCTCTGCGGGGTGTCTGCAGGCTGACTTTCACCCATCCTGTGCCTGCCTCTCCCGTGGCTTTCAGAAGGGCACACGTTGACCTCCGTTCTGCAAGTGCGCTCTCCTGGCTCGTACGGGGCCCTGCTTCTGTCATCGATCATAACAGCCGGTGCTGTCAGATGAGCCAGAGCTGCTCTGACGAAATCAGGAATAAAGTGGTAAGAACAGAAGCGAACCACCAGAGACCCTCTCTGTAATACGGCTGCACTGGCGAGAGTATTATGTGCCTTAGAGGCTCAGTTTTTTGTTTCCACTGGGCTTCCCATTAATGGGCCAACCACATTCTAATGCCTTTGCATCTTGTCCCCTGGGCTCCGGAGTGGAAGATGACACAGTTGTCCTCTGTCCTCCAGAATGCACGGGAGACTCAGCAGGCAGCAGCCAGAGGCCTGGGATGCAGAACGAGAGCTGCGTCTCCTGCTCCATCCTGTGCGGCAGGAGCCCTCAGGTCCGGGCGACCCCGACGGGCCTTGTGCGAGCCTCCTGGAGCCCCGTCCCCGTCCCCCGGAAGCCTGTTGTCTCCTTACAAAGCCTGTAAACCACTGGTAATTGAATCCAATTAGGAGGAGACTGTCTAACTTTAAACAAATGGCAAACCAATGGAGCGTCCTCTGGTGAGCTACAAACTTTATGCCTTGGCACTTCCGAGCGTTGTCGGGCCGAGCACATGCCCAACTTAGAGCCAAATACACTAATGCCGAGAATTAGTTTAAAAGCACATGAGAGACTGGGAAAAAGAGACCGGTTTTTAGATCTCAATAATTTAAAGGCCCAGTTTGCTCTATTGGAATATAGGTTGACTGGATCACCTTCGCTCTTCATAATTAAAATCTTCCGGGAGTTCTAATTTATGGGATATTAACTCCTCTTTGCCAAGCCTGATATTGTTTGTCCTTCCTTTGCCCCAGTTTTTTTTGTTTTGTTTTGTTTTTTGTTTTGTTTTTTAAATCTCTCCATGGAGATGGTAAATGTTTTTAATAAAAAGTTGATAATCCACTTTCCCCACACTTTAAAAGGAACCCAAGTTAAACCTTATGATCATATTACTTGATGTGTTCCATTTGGGGATTTTTACTTTCTTGCAGCCTGAACCACAGAAGTGAGGACAATTTCTGAAATATAAGAAAAGGGCATCACACACCTGTTTGAGCAAACACTGTGTGGCAGGCGGAGGCTGAGAGATGACCCTACTGTCCACGGAGCTAATCAGATGCATCCTTGGACCAGGGGCCAGTGTTCTGGGCATGGGGAGCATAGAACCACTGCCCGGGCTTCTGTATGAGCCCCGCTGTCCTGAAAACAGCAGTTTCTGTGTAAACCGTGTGTATTTTATGTCCTTCAAGGAGTAAATGATTGCATCAGTGTGGTACATCCATACAAGGGACTATTACTCAGGAATTAAAAAGGAACAAGCGTGCTGCTTGGATGAGTCTTCAGTGAATTATGCTGAGCGCATAAAAGCCAATCGTAAAGGTTAGATATTCTATGATTCTATTTATACATTCATTTTATTTTATTTTTTGGTTACTGTTCAATTGATTTAGAGGCGTGTTGCTATTAGTACGTGTTATGTCAACAGCTCTCATGTGCTGTTCTTGAAATGACGAACAAATTCGCTGCTGCTTGTTTCCCGGCTCCACACACGGCTTTCCAGTGACTTACAGAGAGTTGGTTCTGCTCTCAGCACACGCGGTTCAGAGTTGGTGGGCGGTCAAGGCCGGTGCCCCATGTACTCCCCGGGGGCCTTGGAGTGGGTGGGGGGCCTGAGCTGGGCAGATGGGGCCTGCAGCACCCATATAAGGAGCAAGGAGAGTTCTGGAAAGTCTGGCAGAAGATCTCCGGGCCATCTTCCTCTGTCCTGGACAGAGCCTCGGGCCCCACCTCCAGTACCTACCGGGGCTGACTTCCCTCCACAGACGAGCCGAGTATTGAAGGAGATGGAGCCAGACCAAGATGCCAGAGCACCAGGCCACCTCGGAGCTACTGAGGGGACCCCCCAGCCCCTCTTGGAACATCTCTGCTTAGGGCCAATTTTTGTCCTTTTTTGGAAATGAAAGTAAAAATAAACTGAACTCGGGCATTGAATGAAGCTCCTGTGAGATTCTCTATGTGAATGTCCTTTTTTTTTTTTTAGTTTTTAGTTTTTAGTTTTAAAATATTTTATTTATTTATTCGAGAGAGAGAGAGAGAGAAGTGGAGACACAGGCAGAGGGAGAAGCAGGCTCCATGCAGGGAGCCCGACGTGGGACTCGATCTCCGGACCCCGGGATCACGCCCTGGGCTGAAGGCAGATGCTCAACCGCTGAGCCACCCAGGCGTCCCTGTGAATGTCCTTTAAACGTTTCCACAAACCTGAGTATTTTTTATTCCCGGAGGCCAGGGCACAGCCCGGTCAGGCCGGGTGAGGTCGTCCAGGCCGAGGGCTGAGGGCGAGGTCGTGAGCTCTCAAAGGTCCCATGCTTTGGGAGTGGCATGGAAGGGGAGCCTCAGTCTCTGCTCAGACAACAGCACCTTATTCCAAGATCGGCACCCCCGGCGTGCGGAGAGAAGGTGCCCCCAGGCAGGCGTGCATGCCCACCTGGGTTTGGGAGGAGGTGGGGAGACCATGCTGCTGGGCGTCATGGGGAGCCACGGGCTTGGACAGGCTTGCTTGAGAGGGTGGGTGCAAAAGGGGTGACAGGGCTGGATCCTGAGGAAGCTTGGCCTGCATGCGGCTTCCTGGATGCAGGTGACAAGGTGTGGGGGCCAGAAGCCAACACCCAGAGCCCCAGCTGGGAAACCAGCCACCCGAGATCCGAACCCAGCTCTGCTGTTTCCTCCAGGTCAAGGGAAGCTTGCTTCCTCCCACACCCTCGCTACTGAGAAGAGGGCATTGGATCAGGGTTCCTGAAACACATCTGTGGGGCTTTAGGCACTCCGTGGACCTCTTCCAAGGGCCATGGGACCAAGGAGGGAGGGGACCCCATTTGCCCACTGGGTCACTTGGGATTTGGGTGTGTTTCATTTGCTCAGCCCTGTTCTCCGTAGGGCTTTGAACAAAGTGATTGTGTGGCCAAAGTTTGAAACTACAGTGAAGAGATGATATTTGAGGGAGACTTTGATTCTCATCTCCTGCAAAGACATTGTCTTTTAAAAAGGCGACGTAGGTCGTAAGGACCGGGTACTCTCTACAAACCACCTACCTCTTTTCCGTTTCTGATCGCTGACCAGAGCTTGCGCCGCTGGACCCCTTCTCATATTTATCCACTTCCCTTCCTCAGGAACTATCTGTCTCATAACTCACACGGTGGGATCCCTGCCTGGGACAGAAGAAACTCCAAGAGATGTAAATTAAGGAGAAGGAATAGTGAACGCAACACATGGATGCATATGCTTGCAAGGTTTGGAATTGGCCGGGAGCCTCCACTTTTTTTTAAACTGTCCACCTGAAAAGAATTTTCTCTGATGACAAATGTGGCACATGTCAGCTCCCGGAGCAAGGCGAAGGGAGAGCGGTGCAGCATCACAGCCTGCCCTCTTCCTGCCCTTAGGGCCTCCAGTCTGTGGGCTCAGCCCGCCGCTCTGCTCAGCTACCTGGGAGACTCATTTGCAGAGCACACGTATTTGGGTCAGCCCCGCGGGTTTCTGCACAAAGACACTCCCTTCTTCAGCACAGCCCACCTCCACCCGGGGGGCTGAACCAGAGCTGGGGAGGGGGGCACCCCCAGAGAGCAGCGGGGCCATAGTGACCCACCAGGGAGCTGGGGCCTGCTTCTTCTACCGACAGGCTCAGACTTGCTCTTACCTGGAAGCTATTTCCATCTGACCTGACTTTCAAAATGGGACGGACTAATGGTCATCGTTCACTTTCGAAATTGCAGGCCTTCCCTATTAATTCAAAGTAGCCTTGCCTGCCTGGGGTGGGGCAGGGGGCCACCCAGTGAATGTTTGTGCACTGAATCAATGGATGAATGGATGCGTGTGTGAAAACACCTGCCTCCTTGACCCCAAGATAGTTTCTTAAGATCAAGACACCCTAGCGACGGTCCAGTCCGGCGACAATGGGCCTGGCGTTTGAGGCAGGGGCTATCTTGTAACGCCCATGCTCCCTGCAACCTGTAGGACCTTGGGCAGCCTCCGCTGCCTCTACTTAAATGTCCTTCCCTCTGGGATCTCTGTGGGAAGGAAAAGAGTGGGGTCATCTAAGACACCCAGCGTGGCGCCCAGGAGATGCTCCAGGCTTACTTACAACAGTGATAATTCTTGCTATCACTCTGTGTTCTTTAAAAGGTCACTTTGTTTCTTTGATGCCAGTCTTCCTAGCTCTTCCCAGCATCAAGAATTTCCATTTGTGTCGAAAACCTTTGAGCAACCCATGCCTCAAAGCAGGACCCTTGCAGCCCGGGCTTAGTGATTATCTAGTAGCTGGTAATAATTGGTCACAGACATCCATCCTCGGGGGTTGATTAACTGGGAATCAGCTGAGCATTTTGTATTTCTTTACTGTAAGGCTTTTTGGAGGTAATTCCATCCATCATTAGAAAGGCAAATTTGGCCGTCCCCCAAGAACCTCTGCCAAAACCATCGTTTCCATCAGGAGACTTCGCGTGAGGCTGCACTGCTGTCTCCTGGGGGGTGGGACAAAGCCCCTCTGTAGGTCTCAACTTGAGGCGAGGACCCACTCGCACGCGTGCATGGGTGTGTGTGGGTGTGAATGTGTGTGATCTCGGGTCTTCACAACAGTCGAGGTGCCTTTTTTGAAAAGGGCCTTTTTCGTCCCTGTGTTTAGAAGCACAGTTCAGTTGTATTCCAGAAACTTCTTCCTTCTGAGCGGGAGACCCCTGTTGGAGAAGAGGGAAAATGCTCTCACTGCTAGGCTGTGCTCCTCACGGGGATGCCTTTCTCCCCAGGAAACCCCAGACTCTTTCTCTTTAAAACACCCACTTTTCTCCTGATGCCTGGGTCTGTGTCTTTAAGACAATAATTGCTGAATTGAAATTTGAGACTGTTATCTTAATAACCAATTACTCAAATAACTTTGAAATTGGCTTAAATTGGCTCGTCATGCTACATTTACCTGAATCTTTTTATGGGAAAGTTAGGAACAAGAAAAAAAAAAATTCTTGGCGGTCTCATTTGTTTGGTATTGCTGAAGGGTCTTATTTGCAACAAGCAAGTGGCGCTGGGTCGCCTTGGGCAGGACCCCTGCTTCCTACGTGGGAGTCGGCCCCGGTGGGTTCCTCTTGGAGCTCTGTCCACCCCACGCCACGGCCCCTGTGTGGCCCCTTCTAAGCCAGGACACAGTTAACTGTGAGAGAGTGGATATTTACGGGTGTCCTACTCATTAAATACATTTTCTGCTTCTTTGCAAAAGATTTAAATTTTGTGGATTTTTTTTTCCTTTTGGAAAGTAATAGATGGGGTTATGTAGCTTTAATTTTCTCCCTTCCAACGGTTATGAAACCTTAAAGGTGAGAGTCACAATCTTTAAACTAAAGGAATTCACCATTTATTAGTGGCTTGAACAGAGGAGGATGAGTGGCTGGGAGCAGTGTACTTGGATTTTATATATAGCTATAAACCCAGTAATAGAATATTACATCTTTTTCTCTAATATAGTCTTATATGCCCTCATTTTTCTCATAGTCTAAACTAAAGTAATGGGAGTTCATAATGCTCTGCACGATCATACTGCCTTTTTCTGCGCTGTTAAAAATCTTGCCTCTGCAAACATGTTACTGATTATAAGTAATTCTGTGACAAGGCAAGGCAAATGGGAATGAGAAAAAAATCAGGCACCAACCTTCTGAACAGCCCAAGGACCAACCCTCTCTGAATGATTCCCCTGACCAACCCCCCCTTTCATACATGAAGCCCCCCCCCTTGATATCTGAAGCTCAATGGAAATTTAGAGCCACCCCCCCTCCCCCCCCCCCCGCCCACTGTCACAGATGAGCTTGTCCCCAACCTGGGTCTGAGGTTTTAACTTTGCCTCTTCCACCCTGACTAAAGAGAGGTTGGGATTTTCACAACTGAAGTCACAACATAGATGTGCTTTTATTGGAAGGCACTGGAAGAAAGGAAGGAAAAGAACAAGGTTGATTTCCAGGCTTGATGTGCATCTCCAAGCATGATAAAACCAATGACTCTCTCGACATGTTGCTGTTCTCAGGGGAAGGAGCTCTCAGAGCAGTGGGGTGCAGCAGGGAGCCGAGAATCGGGACATCATGTGGCCCGGGAGCTCGGCGCTGGGTTCCTGTGACTTTAGAAGCCACTAGCCAGGTGCACCAGGTAGCGGGCCCGGGATCTCTGGCTGCTGGTGTCCTCGTCGGGGACACAAGTGGCTACACGAAGACTTTTTGTCTAGTGTCCCCGCTGAGAGCTGTGGGACAAATGTTGGAAGGGGAGGCTATGGGCAGAGCTGTGACCCTGAAACGGAGACCTGTTACCTGAGTGATCCTGGTGAGGTGCTCGGCTGCCTGGACTCTTAGTTTCTTACCTCTGTGGCAAAAAAAAAAAAAAAAAAAAAAAAAAAAAAGGTGACATTTCCCACCTCCCCTTGTGTGTTTGGGAGGATGAAATGAGAAAAGTATGAAATGGAGTTTGAAAATTGTAAAGTGCTCTATATGAACATGAAATATTAGAGCTCTCATGATGCAACAAGATTTTCAACCTCATAATTTACCCCGAACTCCGGGAGGAAGTCACCTTGTCATAAAAACATCTTGGAATGGTGATCCATTATTTTCCTATACCGGGAGAAAATTCAGAGAGGTTTCCAAAAGAACGAGATTATAAAACTGTAAAAGAATCTAAGTTCAAAAGCCCTTGGAAACTGCTGGACTGAGCCTTCATAATTTAAACAATTCTGCCAAAGTTTTTCTTTCTCATGGAATAAAAATGTTTTTTTGACAAACCAGATAATGTGTCATAAAAAGCTCAGGCGGGATCCAGAAAGCACGGAGCCGAGCCTTGTCCCACTTCGGCTGTTCCCTTTTGGACGCCGGGCCGGGTTTCCAGGATGCTGGGGGCCGCGGGGAGTGCGTGCGAGCCAGGCCTCTTCCCGGCCTTCCCTCAAGCCTTCCTCGTTTCCCCGGCTCTCCCTCCTCAGCTCCCCTCCGCTGCTTCCTCTTCTCCAGCTGATGTCACAGTTGTCCCAGGGCCTCATCCAGAAGGGGCTTTCCTGCTCCCTCGGCAGCCCCGTCTCTTCCTGCGCAGAGCCTGGCTGGCCCGTGTCACCTGCACACCCACCTCTTGGTCGCCTTGGCCACCGGACGGTCAGGGTTGAGGGCTGGGGAGGAACGCAGCTTAGGGTTCTGGAGACTAACAGGATACAGGAGAACAAGAGCCTTCTCTAGGTTGTTCTAATTATTGTGGCAATGCCGTGGTGACTGTAGATTTGCAAGAGAACACATTTTTTTTTTCCCTTGGAATCATTTTAATATAAGAAACAGGTTTCCAATTTAATCTATAATCCAAAAGGAGAAACCGAAGATGCTGTATGATGCCATGGAGGACACTTCCAAAGGATTTAGGCAAACACAGTATTTAGTTTAAATATATTGTAATTTTTTTTTCCTATCCACAGGACAATGATTTGAACTGCGTGCTCATATTTATTAAAGTACAAACCTTTTGTAGTTTTTGCTCTGGATTCGACTAGGGAAAGTCAATTAAGAGCCACGAGAGCCTCCAAGGTCGGTTGTAAGAACCCCGAGTGGCCGCCGAAAACTCTGCTGGAAAAGTGATATTACATCAAGAGGAATTTTCAAGGGGGAAACGACCGGAGATGAGTCACATTTGATAGCTGGGAAGAGATCAGTAAGCTTATCTGGCTTCCCGATGTGTAGAGATGGAGCTGGCCCCACGGCCCACAAGCAGCAGAGTGGGCCTTGGGAAGCCCAGGGCCAGTGTGGCTTCCAGGACCCGGGCCCAGCAGGTGGCAGTGCCAGCGGCCGACCCTCCACAGCCCCACAGGGAGGCTGGGAGCTGAAAGGGTGCTGGGGGGGGCAGCACGGACTCTTGCACGCGTACCTGTGGTCCGCCGATCCCAGAGAGTTCCTGCTGGTTTTAAGAACGTGGGTTCCAGGGATCCCTGGGTGGCGCAGCAGTTTAGCGCCTGCCTTTGGCCCAGGGTGTGATCCTGGAGACCCGGGATCGAATCCCACATTGGGCTCCCGGTGCATGGAGCCTGCTTCTCCCTCTGCCTATGTCTCTGCCTCTCTCTCTCTCTCTGTGTGACTATCATAAATAAATAAAAATTAAAAAAAAAAAAAGAACGTGGGTTCCGAAGAAAAATAACCCTGCAGTTTTATTTGTGTCCATCCCACAAACCTGAGCTGCAAGAATGATTAGGAACTTACAGCAGCCCCCCTGGCATTCTGAAAGTTTGCACATGGCACAAGGATAGCGTTCGTCTAGATACTATTCCCTTTGGGTACTTCGGTCCCCCCGTGTCATTTTATGTCACATGGTATTGCTTCTCTTGGTCTCACTCGCACTCATGTTGTACGATTGTGTTGTAGTCTAATCATCTTCAAGGAGTGAATCAACGGTTCAAGCATCCCACTGAAATCCCAAACTTTGTGATTAAAAAAACACTCTTCAGAACCTCACCTTCCAAGCTGAAGGAAGCAGGAGAGGATTCCAGCGGCAGTTCTGCTGGAGCGCTTGTACCTCCGGCCACAAAAGTAACAGCAAAGGAAGAGGGATGTGCCCCCGCCACTGTTTGCTCCTACGTGGCTTTGCCGCACGCTGCATGGTCCAAAAGGTAGCCTGCGTGGAAGGGATGCTTCCAGAACGCGTGCACAGGAGCCGTGACCCTGCTCTCCAGGTGGATGGAGCCACCTCGAGCAGAATATGCAAGAGACGTGCGCATGGCCAGCACAATGTTCAAGACTGTTTATCCTGGCAAATCGATGCTACTGGAGAGGAGATTTTTAATTTGGCCAGTATTTATTTGGTAAATCGTGATCAAGTTGAAAAGCATGTTCTGGGGTGAGACTTCTGAACACCTTGCCTCTGATGCCAATTCAGACCCTGCTTCGTCACGAGAGGTGGCGACAGTCTGCACTCACCCAAGGGGCGAGTCACGGGTGCCACGTGCATGCACTCATGCTTCGAGGGGAGACTACACAAAGTGAAGCTTTTTCACACGAAATACACTGAAGGGTGAGGGTAAAGGGATATAGGATGAGATCACAGCATGCCTGCGTGAACCTGACAATGCCTGCAGAGCCATTTGGAGAAGCAGGATCCAGAGCATTTGTCAGCAAAATATTAGGTTTCTTGAATCGCCTGAACCTGGCCTTCTAAACCAGGCAAAAGAAATGGTTCTATGGTATCAAGAATCCTCCAAAACTACATCCAAATCTGAAACAGGGTATAGTTTGTGAGTTTTGTTTCTGTTTTTTCCAGAGCCCAATGCTACCAAATAATAGATCAAGAATCCGTTCACTATTATCTCCCAAACTGAAAGATAACTTCACCTTCCAACCGTGGAGTAAAACAGCCACATCAAAGGCAACTAACTGGCAAAGCAACTCTGGTCTTGAGTGAGAAATCTCTTCAAAAATTCTGGGCCACATTCAGACCAAATGTCCAGACCCCCAAATCTGATAATTGCAATAATACATGGTGTACCATTAGGATATTCTAACTTGGCAGTTCTGGGGTTGGAGGGGACAAAAGAGAGTGAGAAATATCCTGCTTTAGGCTTACACTCTCCACGCTGAGTGCGGAGTGTCTTCATAAAGGATTACGGACGCGAGGATTACTCTTACTGATCCAAAACAATTATTTTAACTGTTAATGTCTTTAAATGCTGTGTTCAAATGAAGGTATCAGAACAGAGATTGGAAGGTGGGAAATGATGAAGAAAGAGAGGAAGCTGCCAGACGCATCTTGTACCATGTGGTTAAATCTAAATGAGTGATGGGGGATTGTCTGGAGACGCATGAGCTTCTTGAAACAGAAGAGACATAGTGCAAAGAAAATTCTAATAATAATCTCGAAATAAAGTAATAAATTACCCAGCAAACCTAGGAGCCAGTGGGAGCTGTGAAAGGGGGAAATAAGTCTTTCCCAGGGCCTCATCTGGGGAGGAGAGGGTAGAGGAAGCAATTGAAGGGTCACAGAAGAAATGGAGGAATAGAATATCTTTGGGGGAAGGATGTAGAATTTGTTTTCACATCGTTTTAGAGAAATATTTGTCTGGCGATGGTTTCCAAAGAAGGGGAGGATTCTCAGCCAGTCTCAGCAGGAAGCAGAGGGCATACTCAAAACGGGAACTTTGAGAAATGTCCGATAAGGGACAAGCAGGGATATTGCGGTGCCCCAGGGAGCGGTAACTCCCAAGCAGCAACCGGGTCCGGACGTGAGGGACGAGGGAACCGGGTTAGCAGGACACAGAGCCAAACACGGACCTGGGAGAACGGAGTCTCCAACGTATGGAGGGTGCTTCCTGGCCGGAGCTGAGGTCTTTCCTCAAAGGACTCAAACTGCCTTTGGGCAGCTGCAGGTGGAAAGTGTGGAGCCCATGCGCTGAGGATACGCACTCTCCTCTCCGATTTCCAGTTTCCAGCCATTGCCCTCCTTGCCCAGAGCTCACCAGAAGCCCCGGAGCAAAGAAGTGGGGTGCAGCTGTGGTCCAGCCAGCTCAGCCCCCGGACACAGGGCACAGGGATGGAGACAAGCTGGGGGCAAGTGCAAGATGCCCGGCACAGAAGGTGACCAGTAGTGAGACACAAATGCAGAGCAACGTCCAAATTATCAGCTGGAGCAGGGATGGCCAGTAACTTGATCAAAGCAGCACAAATAAAGGAAGAAAAAGAAATAACAATGTAAATGTGCATTTGCACATGCTTATATACATGCATATATATGGGTGTGTATATATGTCTTGAAACAAGAAATAGTGCAAAGGAAATTCCAGTAATAATCTCAAAATAAAGTAATAATGTATTTCTATACATATACATTTATTTACATATGCAATAAATCCATGTCATGCTACAGAAGATGCCAATAAATGGAATTCTCTCCCCTGAATGTAAGAAAAGCCCTGTCTTACGGGGTCAGCCCGGTGCCGCGAGCCTCCGCTTTGGTGCTTCTGTCTCCCCCAGCCTGCGGTCTTCTCAAGGGTGCTTTCACTTTTTGCCAGAACTATCACAGAGCCCGGCACACGGCTGTTTTGAAGGTGCATTTGGATGAAATGCCCATCTCCTTGCAGGTCTAGCTGCAGAGAGGAGCCCCCCCCCACCTCTGGTTGTCAGCGCAGGGAACTCGGGTACCCCCCCCCCCCCCCCACACACACACATTTTACGAATTCTGGCACTTTTCCAAAGAGAATCCTCTCGAGGCTGGTGCTTCTACATGGTCAGGAAGGAAGTAGATGAACAAGAGTTTGCAACAGAGTTTGCTGGACTATGAAGCTTTCCTGGAATTTGACGCATTACAAATCCTGTGAGAAGAAACAAAATTCCTTTTCTTTGTAAGTAATGCGGTTCCGCTCACCACCCCTCACGCATTGATTAGTAGCTAAATTACCCGTCCAGTTTTAAGCTAATTCAGTCCCGGTGGTTTAAAGGAGCTTCTCAGGGGAGTTCACGGGGCCCTGGAGAAGAAGGGTCAATCTCCCCGAGGCTGCCCCCCGTCCTCCTCTCCCCTCCACTCGGGGTCTGCAGGGGGGTGTGATGCAGAGGATTCGCGGCTGTCACCACCACCCAGCGGCCCGTGTGGCCTGCGGAACACCATGGCTTTGCCGAATGTGGCCGTCCCCGTGACTCGTCTGAGTCTGCTGGTGTGGCCTCGCTTGGCTCCTGCTGGTGCTGAGCAGGTCCTGGCCCCTGGGCTTCCCCTGCTTTGTCCCAGAACAGGAGCCCTTTCTGCAACAGACTGATCCATATTTATTCCCCCCAGTTCATACGTGGAGACTCCACCCCAGTGGGTTGGCATGAGTAGTTGAGATCCTTGGGAGGTGACACGGTCGTGAGGGTGGAGGTCTCATGAATGGGATTAGTGCCCTTATCAAAGAGAAAGGCTCCAGTGACTTCCACCACGTAAGGACACAGTGAGAGGAGGACAGGTGTCCGTGAACCCGGAAGGGGTCCTCACCAGACACCAAATCTGCCGGCATCTTGACCTTGGACTTTCCAGCCTCTAGAACCGTGAGACGTGCATTTCTGTTTGATAAGCCACCCAGTCTGTGCTATTTTTGCTCTAGTAGCCTAAACCAAGCAAGATCCCTCCCTCCAATGAGGCCCCTGAGCTTCTCAGTGATTAAGACAGAGACGTTCCCGAGACGCTTTTGCTGCCTCGTCTCCCGCCTGACCCTCAGGACTGGCAAGAGGCAAGGTTTCCTTCCGCTCTCCTTTTGATGCATCGTCTCCCACCGGAGATGAGCGACACCAACAGGTGCAGGTGGCCGCCGCCCTCCACTCAGGCGCAGTCCCTCACGCTCAGTTTGGATAGGCTGCTAGTGGGTAGCAGAAAGCTCCGGTGGACACCCTGTCCCCAAGGTTGTCCTGCGGGCAGAGCTCTTGCCTGGAGGCCTCATCCTCCCCTGCGTGCCCGGACTTGGAAATGACCAGCTCCGCTTCTCCACCGCAACCCTCCCATGACAGATTGCAATGACCACCAGGCAGGAGGGTACACTAGGCAACAATGACAAAAGACATAAAAGAAACAGATGTGACTAGTTGCCATCTGCCCTCTTACAGCTGGGTTTGGGGGCACGCGGCCTCCCCTCACATCGCTACTTTCTGCCTTGCCCAGTAATGGTTTGCGGGCAGGTATTGGGCGTATCCCCGTCGGCGAGTGGAGGCTGGGGGCCGGGCTGAGGCTGTCCTGGGTGAATTCCACCATCCTCACTTTCCGGGCCCCGAGTTCCTGGGAGCAGTGCCTCGGAGGTTGACTTGAAACTGGGGGGTAAACAGCTTTCATATCGCGGCAGAGAGTTCAGGATGCACGTCCGCGGACGCCGAGCAACACGTTCTCTAAACAAGGGCTGCCTGCATTCCGCTGCAGGGATTGGGGATGCAGACAATATCACCATTTCAAATGGTGATATTCTAAGAAAAAAAAAAAAACTCAACAACAACAAGGATACTTGCTGTGTGTTAATTTGTAAGCAATGAACACAAGATTCTGTTGTCGGTTTAAAAAAGAAAGAAAGGAAAGGAAACAAAAACCAGGGTGAAGGTTTGCGGTGGAAGGAGGGGGTTTGTGTCTCCAAAACTCAGAGTGGTGGCTAATAAGGAGGGGGGACATGGCATGTGGTGAATGTCAAGCAGCTCCCACTTGCCATGGGCTTTGATCTGTGCCGTGGCTTCGGTTTTGTTTTCTTTGTAAGCAAAAGGCCTCTACTCCCTGGTCCTCTGCAGTACCCTCCGTTGCTGCAAGAGGCATAATTGGCTCTTCACAGCACTGTCAGCATCATAGACATTAGCATTAAGTGACACAACATGGTATAAATAATGCCGATGCCCGTGTCCACAGCAGATTAGCTCTATTAACCTTTGCGTTGAGCTAGAAGCGCGGGCACGATGCGTCCAACACAGTCAGTGATGTTCCCTTTCACGGACGCAGACTCAAAGCACCTGTGTTTAATTTTTATCCAGAGCACCGTTTTCATTTCTGAGCTGCAAAACTTCCGTGCTCCTGGCCCCTACGATGTCAAAAATGCACAGTGGCAGATTGGCATATTGAGCTATTAATAATTTGCTATATGTGTTACAGATGTTGCATAAATGAGTGGTGTTCTATCACTATTTCTTGACATTGGGGCCCTTGGGGTGGCAGGCTAAGACCCAGATCTGTCTACAACCTGCCTGTTCTGGAAAGAAAGGGGAAAAAAAAAGTGGCCCCTTTGAGCAGAATCACATTCCAGCTCGCAGAGCCAATTTTTCAGATGTTCTCTCTATCCTGTTCCTTGTTCCTCCACTCAGACCTCATCTGGCCACGATGAAAAATGATGTGATGCAATTTTTTATTCCGCGCTTGACACTCCTAGGGAAGGCAATGTGGTTCATTGATTCCAAACTCCAAAAAGGTCAAAAATGGGGAACACAATTTTTGGAAACAGCCCAGGAAAAACTTTCAAGCCCCGGAAAACAGAACTGCTAATTGTTAGCTCTTCTGCTGCTATTAAGCTTCAGAGGAGCTCCGGGCCTGTTTCACGCGTATGTACTTTTGCACTAAAACATTATTGAGCCACCAGGTGAAATGTATATTAAGTGCCCAGCTGAAAGTGGACACTAGGTTTAAATGTTGACAGCAGACAGCTGTAGGATTTCTTAAACTTAATTCAAATAATGAAATCAGTAGGTTATGCTATAGTTTCAAGTTTCCCCAAACAAATTTATATGAAAAATGATATTAATTTATCTGAGATTACTTCAGCCAAGAAATAGATTTTTCTCTGTCACTTCTGAAGGGTAGGGAGGAAAAAAAAAATCTGAACTATTACAAAAAATGTAGCTTGGATAGTTGAGGGCTCTAATAAACAAAATGTGCCTTTTCAATTTAGATTAATCATGATCGCCCTGTTTACCCATTCTGTGGCCACGACGATTTTTGAAATGCTAATAAATTAGATCTCTTTTTATCCTCCGAGTTGGGAGAATGGTTCTTTCCAAACAAAATATATGTGTGGGCAGCGTGCCCAAGCTTTTCTTCCTCTCTCTCTGGCTTTTTTCTTTTTTTTCTTTCTTTTTTTTTTTTTTTTTTTTTTGTGCACACTTTTTAAAAATGCCACACAGCAGTGAGCCCTCTATTGAATCATTGCAGTATGGCTAAACCTGAAGGTTAGCAGTCCAAGTCTAAGCCAAATGGTGCCAGATAAAATTCCAACTTAGACACGGTTCCAATTCACACTGCTTTCAGCCTGTAACCTTCCCCGAACAGTGCAGCCAAAAGATTTAATAGTGTCACCAGTAGGGCACGCATAAATAGCAACTTTTATTGGTCACTATTTTGGAAATGTCAAGAGGGCTACAATATGGTTCTGGTTTGCGTTTAGCATTCACTTTACACACCTCTCTGGATGTTGGAAAACGTCATTTCACCGTGACATAGTATAATGCCGTGTGAAAAATTTTCACTCCTGTGACTTCTGATGTGGGGTTTGGCAAAGCATTTCCTGGTAGTGTCCACTAATCCACACCCACTTGTGATTGGCACACGGCCCGGTTCCAGCAGGACGCACCGGGGCCCCGGGGCTCACGGCCCAGGTGGAGAGATGAGGGCTGTCCTGGGGGAGGTCAGTGCCATCTGTCAGAACAGGGTGCTGGGGTCAAAGCAGATCGGAACGTCTGAAACATTGGACCCATCTGGGCTCCATCTGAGGGAGGGGATGGCAGGCTGCAGGGGGAGCAAGGGCATTCCGGGTGAGACGTGGGGAGGAGTGGGGGCTCTGGGCAACGCGTCCATGAAGAATTACAGGTGGTTTCTCACAGGGAGTCCTGAGTCCTTAGGGTGTGTATTCTGCTTGCAGGAAAAAGAAGGTGCCATCACTCGGAAACTTTATTTCTGGGGCCCTGTTTCGATCCTATTCTCTACTGTTTGCAGAAATGCTGTGATTCTCTCCCTATTCTGAGATGAAGGAGGGTCCAGGAATGTAAGGATCGTGCACAGGGTACATTCGCTTGTTGACGCCCCATTTCCTGGTTGGGGTGCTCGGGGCCGGGCTCCGCGTGGATGGAGCTGTGGGCCCGGCCTCTCTGAGAGTCATCGGTGGGGCTTCGGGGTCTCCGAGGGAGAGGGGCCTGCTGAGTCCAGGCAGAAGCCAGCGTTTTTATCTGGACAAAGGATCTCACTACAGTGTTGGAAGTGTTCCTCGTTCGAAAATTTCTGTTCCCACTGCTGCCCGTTGAGGACCTGCTTGGTCACGCTCTCTGTGGGAATGCTCTCGAACCTCAAGACCTATGCCCATGAGTGGGGTCCCTGACAGTTCCATTTGTGCCACCCAGCTGGCCGGGGGCCCCTGAGCTCCTCTGGTGCCTCCCCCCGAGGGCTCAGCCAACCTGGGTCCCCAGGCCTGCTGCAAACAGCCCTCGCTCCTAAGCATCAGGTTAGCTGGGCTTGCTCGAGGAGGACGCAGGCTGGAAAAACCCTCCCCACCCCCCAGGCCTGGATGGAAACAATCCCCCAAAGACAACCTCAAATATAAAACCGATCTAGAGGGAAGGCCTGTCTTGTTTAAGGAAACTTGAGAGCTTTTTCCTATTGCAAAGCCAGCCTGGTTCCTTCTCCCTCATTTATTGGTGACTTTAACAAATGTTTTAAACCAAATTTAGAACAGCTGGTTTTCCAGAAATGCTGGAACATAAAGAGATTGCTTCGTTTGGTGCCATACCCAAATAAACAGGAGTTTAAACCAGAAGATCTGAAGTCTGGCCTCCGGTGGCTCTGGTTAGTGAAAAATTGGCCTTTGTTCAGGAGAGATGACGTGACCTTGCCAGGTTGAGCCATCTCATGTGCATAATGCAATGAATGCGACTGAGTTAGTAGATGCCATGTCTCTAAGACCTGGATGATCTTCCTAAAATGTGCACACGGACCCAGGCTTTAAAATGACACCGGTGGAAAGCCTGACAAGGGAAGTCTCTCACACAAAGGGGCTGGGGGGGGGGGGGGCTTGCACTCTCTTTATCACGTGCAAAATCCAAAACCCCTGACTTTGTACAAGGTGTCATTTTGGGCTTTGTGTCTGTATCGTTGTCGTTGTCGTCGTTTTAATCTGTGCCTGGAATACAAGTTCTTTTTCAGTCTTTCATGTCCTATGATCCTTTCTTTCTTCCTCGTCAGAAAATACAGTTTGAATTTGCTTCCAGAATTCAAACAAACAAAAGCTTCCCCGATCCTGAACGTTTTCACTCCAGAGGTGAGCTCCTGTGGCTGAGGAGACGCGCCCCCCCCTTCCTCAGTGCCAGGGAGGGAGTAACTCCTCATGGCTTCTGTTTTTTATTACAGTAAAAAAGCCAGCCTGCAATTGCAGGAGGCAAAGGATCCCCCCCCCCCCCGATATGATTTCTGATGGTATAATTCTGGTTTCTATTCCCCTAGCAGCACTTACTTGTTAATATGCCAGATATCAGGGAGCAGGGTCACTGGAAACATGTTTATTAACAATATGAAACTCGGTGCAAGGACCCAGGGCCAACGCTGTGCCGGTCAGGAGGACCCAGGCTCTAAATGAAGCCACATGCCACAGACCAGGCCACCCCCAGAACCACAGCAGCAAGGGGCTGGGTCTGAGATGCAAACAGGAACCCCCACGGGGGCACTTAAAATGCCCGGTTAAAATCAACACTGAAATGCTAACTAGGCCATGTCCTGTGAACTTGGGAAGCTGAGTCCTGGTGCCCCGGCTGGGGAAGTATGCAGGGCACGGTGCAGGCTGGTGCCAGGGCCCGGAGTCCTAGGTGTCCGGTCACCTCCACGGATGGGATGCGCCCTGAGGTCCGGCGGTCACAGCCGCCCAAGCACAGCCAGGCACCCCGCCGGACTGCCGCTTCTGACTTCCAGGCCCGGAATAAAGAAGGGTTCCCCAGCACCTTCGTTTTTGTTCTGAAACATAAAAGCAAATCTCTCAGAACCCAAACACCTTTACTTTGTGGACTTCA
The DNA here is from genome assembly GCF_048418805.1 of Vulpes vulpes. Taxonomy (NCBI): domain Eukaryota; kingdom Metazoa; phylum Chordata; class Mammalia; order Carnivora; family Canidae; genus Vulpes; species Vulpes vulpes. The sequence goes on along the minus strand of NC_132794.1, from coordinate 115,024,729 downwards.
ATGCTTTCCTCTTTTTTTTCTTTTTTTTTTTTAGATTTTATTTATTTATTCATGAGAGACACACACAGAGAGAGGCAGAGACACAGGCAGAGGGAGAAGCAGGCTCCCTGCGGGGACCCCGATGCAGGACTCGATCCCAGGACCCCGGGATCACGGCCTGAACTGAAAGCAGATGCTCAAGCGCTGAGCCCCCCAGGCACCCCCAATGCCTTAGTTTTTTAGCTTTCCTTAAGTGGTGACAAGCTGGCTCTGCTAACAGGGCTCTTTGGCCGGGTGGTAATCAGTCCAATTTTGGGCTGGGCCAGACAGGACGCTTGCAGACAGAACCATCTGCAGATGGGCATGCGTGAGGCCCAGCACAGGTGTGATAAACGTGGGGCAGGTGTAAGAGTGCTTTCAAACTCACCCAGCTAGGATGAGGAGGTGGCATTGGTCACCTAACTCTTTGATCACACTTCAGTCAGTGAGATACTGTTCCCAGTATGGGTGCATGTGTGTATTTTATATATATACACATATGTATATATTTTCTGTATGATATATATTTTAGAACACAAAATAAAGACTCAGAAAGTCTAAGATTCAAAACTTATAAATAGAATTTCTAATATTTTCTTCCTGTAGCCCATGGAATCATCTTGACACTTGACGTGGAGGCGGCTATTCTAGAACAAAGAAGACTGAGCTCTGGTTTTTTCACACCACTACATCCAGTCTGATGTTGTCAAGCTGCTGGTGTGTCTGCCCCATGAGGCCTCTGTTTCCTCATCTACAGATTGATGTGGTCGGGGTGGAGGATAGAGCCAGGGCTTGAACTAGACCGGCCTACGTTAGACTATCTGCTATTCGTTTACTTGCTTGCTTTCTTCCTTTTTTTCTTTTTTCTTTTTCCTTCCTTCCTTCCTTCCTTCCTTCCTTCCTTCCTTCCTTCCTTCCTTCCTTCCTTCCTTCCTTCCTTCCTTCCCCCCTCTTTCTCTATCTATCTCTAACATCTACCCATGGAACCCATGAAAATCTGTTTCTAAACTACAGTCAGCTACAGAGAAGAAATTAGTTTACAGATCACAAGACTAAACCATCTCAAGGATTTTGAAGGTAATACGACCAATTGCAAAGAGTGTTTTTCAAGGATCTGATGGAGGATATCTGGAAAAATTCTCTCTGGAGGTGATTCCCAAAGGAGGCTCAGGATTGGAACTGACTAGAAGCTCTTCAGCTGCAAGTGGCAAAACCCCACCCAGGCAGCTGAAGCCAGCAGGGGTGCTGGTTGTGAGAGCTCTGGGGACTCCAGAGCAGGGATGTGGCTGGGACTCTTGCATACCTGGAACCCCGGAGACTGTCTCCATCTGTCACCTGTGCTCATCCTTCATGCTGTGAGTGTGTCAGCCTCCTTTGTCTCTGTCGATGGAGAGGAAGCATGGCTTCCAACAGCTGGCTAACAGCTTCGCACAGTGCTAAGGGATTGGCTTCTCTTTCCTGGATGACAAGTTCCCAGAAGGGGTCTGATTGGCTGCGGAGAGACACACAGCCTGGACCAACCTGCTGTGGCCATGGTTCTATGGTAGCCATTCAAGTGGATGTGGGAGGGGCCTTTCCCATAAGACAGATAATCCCCTAAGTGTCTACCAAAGGACATTGAAGAAATGCACATTTCCAGGCTCCACTCCAGAAATTCTGATTCAGTCAGTCTGATGTTGGGGCCTGGAGATGGAGGAGATAGAGAGGAACTGGCCAACACAGAGAAAAAGAGGAGGAAGGCGGAGATGATGGATGGATAGATGAAAGATAGATAAATGGATGGATAGATGAACAGATGGGTAGATAGATGATAATAGTTGGATGGATGGATGGATGGATAGATAGATAGATGGAGACAAATATAGAAATACAGAAATCAAGATGTCCCCAAATGATTTAACACCTAACTTGGCATTTTTAGGAATGAAGATGTATCCGGTTCCACACGGGACTGACAGTCATCCTCATTAATGGCCCTGTTCCGACATCCTCTGCTATCTGAGACCACCAGGCCCCTGGACACTGTTCACCCATTGGTTTGCCTTTCCTCAGGCTCGAGGTCCGCGACTGACACCAGCCAAGGGGATCGGCTTTTCCAATCCCATGCAGTTCCTCTGCGGTGTCACAGACACTCAGTGGCCTGCTGCAGGGCACCAAGCTGTGGTCTGGGCACGTACACAGAATCACAGTCAATCCTCACCTAAGGCGTGGGAGGTGATGGTGGAATCGCCATGTATCCATTTTACAACCAAGGAAAGAGAGATTCCATGGGGTTAGACGATATCCCTACGGCTGCCCAGATCTCTCAAGACCTGCCAAGAGATCTCTCCAGTCTCCCTCTAACCGCACATGCCCGTCCAGGGGGCTGTGCACTCCTAGCTAATTAATCACTATGTTGTCGTGTGATGATGACTTCAGGCCGGGCTTCTGTATTCTGCTGGTCTTGGTTTCTCCTTCCAGATCACCATCAGCTTCTCAGAGCAAAGTCTGGTCCAGTTCAACTCTGAGTCCTTGGCCCCTCCCACCACCCCATGCTGGATAGAATCAGAATCCATCCATGGGATTCCAGGGTTTGCTTGGGGCTGTGGAGGGTCACTGCTCTGCCAGGTTTTGCCAATGCCTGAAATCCAAGTTTTTAAAATATCTCATTGGGAGCAGGTCAGTTATGAAACATTTGGAATGGCCTGACTCCCTGTAGCTTGAGTCTGAAGTATGCGTCCACGTGGGCCATTCCAGAACCATGCTCCCAAGCTGCCGCCACCCAGTGGTACCAGCCCCAGGCATCCGAGGCCAGTGCTGGCCCAGGGTACTACAGGCTGGGTCATACCTCTCCTCACAACCTGGAGCCTCCAGAGCACCTTTTGCAAAATAAGCAAATCAACACAGAGGATGAAAATGATTGGATGCAATATTCAACTTTCCCTTCAGCTCTACAGCGGAAATAATGGAATTCTTGTGATTACACTTGACATTTTAGACATTGCCGGTTTATAAAATTTTGCTGCCCTGTCTTTAAAAAGTTCTAATTCTATAACCAAGCCTACTGAAGCTACTGAAACAGTTGGAAAGGAGCACCAAGGTCAAAGGAGGATGAAGTACAAACACCACACATGCACCAACTATACCTCGGGAGCAGAGGCATCCTGGAACAGGCCATCCGACTGCGAGCTGTGAACATGTGCTTACTCAGAACAGAGGACCCGCCGGGGAGCCCCCAGTCCAAAAGCTTACTTCAGGTTCTGTCAAGAGAGCAATCTGCCAACCCCCTCTACCTGCATGAACCTCTACATCCTTTCTAGAAAGAGAAGGGGCCTAAGGACTGTCTGCCCGTCAAAACCTCTGCAAGACCAGGCGTCGCAGGCCAGCAAAGCTTCATGTGGCCGAGGCTGGTCACAGGGCATGTGAGCTAGTGCCCTAGGCTGACAGTGGCTGCTTTGCGCCTGGTTCAGGGACCATATGGCCAGTGGTTGGTGTAGAATGTTCTAGATGCCCAAGGTGGAAGGGACTTTGAGACCTCAGAAACATGGGAGTTTACTTATAAAGATCACTTGGTAAATATTGATTTGCTAAAGGTTATTAATAAGATATTAAATGGACGCTTTCTCCCTTTAGCTTCAATTTCGTCGACTTAAAATATCCACGTGAGTATGTGACCGATCACCACGTACAGAACTCACGAAGGATGTGGCTAAGAGCAGAGCCCACCCATCTTGGACACTCCAGCCAGATTAAGGATATTGGGTTGGAATTCAGAGATTTGGCTCTGGCAGAAGAGTTGCCCCGGGAAGAGCTGTTGCTGTTCTGTGGGTCCTCTCCCCTCTGCTACTCCAAGGTGGGGATTGCTGCCCACTGAGGTGAGGACCCTTGGAGCTGCGCAGACCCCGGTGCTGTGGGTGGTGGCCCAGCATTGGTGCCCCTGGGGAAGCTCAAGGGTGGCCAAGCCATCGGGCTGGAAAGGGTTGGGCAGAGAGCATGAGCTGCTGCCATGCTGAGAGGACAAACTGCCTCCCCTCAGCTGTGGTGAGAGGCTGGGAATTGGGGCAGCAGATGCAAAATACACAGAGAGAAGGAAGGAATTTGGGCCTGGGGTCCAACAGTGTCCTTTAGGGGTAGTTCTGCCCTGACAGGCAGCACGAGTCTGCTTGGGGTGGACTGCCAGCAAGGCCTTGGCTGAGGGACATCGGGAGCAGGTGGCCCTGGCACGGCACCCTCACCCCCACCTCTGACTCTGGGGCGGAAGAGTGGTTCCCGAGGAAGCTGTGACAATCACCAGGAGAGAGACAGGAGCTGTGTCGCCGGAAGATGCTCCATCAGCATTTCAGGTGCTGTGACCAAATGATGGCCTCTGCGTGTGCGTGTGCACGTACATATGTAGGTACACAATACACAAATATGGATCGTGCACACCTGCGTCATGTCACGATACACACAAAAATATACAGCCAATAAGGCTTACATGCGTGGGGGGGGTGTGTGCACACATGCACGTACACACACTCATGGGCTCTCAGGTTGGTCACATGACCCAAAGTACTGAGATTCTTGGGCATTTCTCTCTCCTCTGAGCCAATTGCCCATATTTTCCCTCTACCCTTCTGAGTTCTCAGCTGAGGACATTTGCCACAAAGACAGGCAACAAGAGAAAAACAAGGAGAGCTTCATTAATGCATCTACGTCTGTGGAGACACGGGAGGTGCCAGGAACCGGTGTGGACCTCTCCAAGGTGGCTCACACCTCCACCTTGCACACCACCCCCAGTTGACGACAACAGGGGGGTGGTGGGAGTGGAGTGGGGGGACGTGGGCGGGGCCCTGACAGCGGAGCCGTGATGCAGATTCAAGCCTGGCACCCTCTCCTTGGACAAGGGTTTCTTGTGATTAAGTCATCCTCCTCTTTTGCGTGTGGAGAGGGAGACACACATGGAGATTTTTAATATGAATTTCCCTTATAAAAAGGGCTCCAGGGCAGCCCCGGTGGCTCAGTGGCTTAGTACCACTGTCAGCCCAGGGCCTGATCCTGGAGACACGGGATCGAGTCCCACATCGGGCTCCCTGTATGGGGCCTGCTTCTCCCTCTGCCTGTCTCTACCTCTCTCTCTCTCTCTCTGTGTCTCTCATGAATAAATAAATAAAATCTTAAAAAAAAAATAAAAAGGCTCCATTTCAGAGCTCCTCCTGTACCTACAGTTTCTCAAAATAATCAGTTCAAAATAATCCTTGGACCAAAGAGGCATAGTTTGGGGTGACACGTTCTCCCCTTCACCGTCAAAAATATGGTTCTACGAGGGGAATTGTGATTCGGTTGTAGCCTATGCCATGTGACACGTGATAGCTGTAGATTGTAATAGACCCAAATATATAGTCACTGAATCCTTATTAATACATGATTCATATGTTAATGATATTTAATTGATGTGTTTTATTCTCATTAAAATGGGTGCACCAGAAGAATGAGTTTGGAACTGAATTTCCAAAGAATGAAGCTGACATCCTACCTGAGAAGGGCCATCAGTGCTCTTCAAACGAAGAAAATGGCATATTCAAAACCACAGGGATTCGAAGCATTTGCAAAGATTGGGAAAGAGCAAATATTTTCAATGCAAATCCACTCCTTACTAATGATCAAGGTTGGGTTGGGGCATGAGCCAGGATGGGGTCAGGTCAGAGGAATTTTGAGCCAGGAGCAAGCATGACGGCTCGAGACCCGGCATGTACGGGTCCACAGCGTTGCATTTAGCTGTCCATTCTGAACCGATGATCCATTCTCCAAAAGTTGCAAAGATCATACAAGCGATGCCGTGTTCGCTTCACCCGGTTTTCGCCAAAGGCAACAGCTTACGGGGTAATGACGGCAAAACCGGGAAGTGAACTTGGGTACAGGCCTCAGACCTTATTTAGATTTTTGTCTTATGTGCACTTATGCGTGTGTAGGTCTGGGCAATCTTCCCACATGTGCGGGTTGGTGTGACTGCCGCAGTCGAGCACTGAACTGCTCCACGTCTAGCAAGATCTCTGCGCCGTCACTTTGTAGGGAGGTGCACACCCCGCTCCCTTCCCCGCACCCTAGTGTGTTCTCCATCCCTCCGTGAGGAGTGGAATCCTAACGCACATAACCTGGGCAGGTTGGCTTCTCTCACCCTGCGCTCCGCCCTGGAGAGCCGTGGAAGTTCCTGCGTGCGTGGATATGGGTGGACGCCAGTGAGTCTGACCGCTCACCCCGGGGGGACGTTGGGTTGTCGCAGTGTCTGGCTGTCCTGACGGAAGCTGCTGTGAACCCTTCACGTCCAGACTCGTGTGTGGACTGAGTGCTCATTTGTCTGGGCTACGTGGTCAGGAATGTGATTACTGGGTCATCCAGTAGGCTCAGATTTTTTAAAAACTGCCTCGCCGTTTCCCAGAACCTGTGTACGTTTGCATTTCCCACAGGCACGAATAAGAGATCTAGTTTCTCAGCAGCCATGAGCGCATCGGGTAACAGGCGAAATTTTTACTTTTCGCCATTCCCGTAGACGTGCGGGAATTCCTCACCGTGGGTGTAATTTGCGTTGCCCAAAAGTGTGATGCTGTTGAACATATTTTAATGTGCTTATTTGCCACCCACACATCCTCTGTCGTGAACTATCTGCCTTTTGTCCATTTTCTAATTGAATTATCTGCGCTTTTGACGGTTGAGTTTTGAGCATTCTTCCTTTGAGAGCTTGGCCAGGTACGTTTCGCAAATACTTTCTCCCCGTCTGCATCGTGATTTTTGGTCCCCTTAAGCGAGTCTGCCGTGGGTTTAGAATTTTAAATTTTGATGAAGTCGCATTTAACAAAAATTTTTATCACGGTCATCCACGATTGACCGTAATGTCAAAGGTTACTCCTTTCCTGGTCCTTTGGCTGGAGAAGAAAAGCTTTTCTTCAGCCTTTGGGTTTTGTTTTATTTTCGGTGTGTGTCTGTAAGGATCTCAGGGCTGCACAGCTGTCCAGTGCCTGTCTATTCCATCTTGGCTGGAACTAGAAGTTAGTTTACCGTACTTTGATTCTGTTGTTGTGTCCTCATACTTTCCATTCTCGAAACACTCGGGTGACATTTTATAAATGCAAATATTTGACACAGAATCATATCAACATTGAGTTTTGGAGGAGAAAGTACTTCCGGGAACAAAGCGGGTTAGATCCGTTTAAAACAAAAATAGGCACAACGGAAATATTTAGCTGTTGTACGGAAAGTTGGGCAAGGAATTATTCAGCAAAATTATTTTCATCAAGATGAATTCCCTCTCAAGTCAAATTTGCAGCGAGGGTTCACAGATCAGTATTTTTGTGCAAATTTATATATATATATATATATATATAACTAACTTTAGCTTTTGCCAGTGTACACTTTCTATTTGCCGTCATCATATTTTTCAGCTTCAGTATTTTCTAGATCACTTTTACAGACTTGGGTCTGCCAAAAGATTTCAATTCTTCTGACAGCTTCACCGTACACGTTTTAGCCACTGTCACTTTTATTTCGTGCTGATTTCTTTCTGCCGTAAGAATCATCATGAACTGAATGAAGTATTGGTCTCTCTTGCTTATTTCTTATCTGATGCCCAAGAAAATAATTTCTGCCAAATACTCCAGAAGATGGTTTGACTGTTCAGACTGGACAGTGGGTCTTGGTTTTTGCTTTTCCACTGCCTAAAGAGAAATAAACCCGGGATCCCTGGGTGGCGCAGCGGTTTAGCGCCTGCCTTTGGCCCAGGGCGCGATCCTGGAGACCCGGGATCGAATCCCACGCCGGGCTCCCGGTGCATGGAGCCTGCTTCTCCCTCTGCCTATGTCTCTGCCTCTCTCTGTGTGTGTGACTAAATAAATAAATAAAATAAATAAATAAAAATTTTAAAAAAAGAAAGAAAAATAAACCCAACCTGTATCCTCAGCACTTGCGGGAAGCCACGTGCCCTCTGCAGCCCTCTGGGCTCCACCCCGGGCAGGACCACCAGGGTCTGAGCGGTGGAGGACAGAGGACTCAGGGAAGGGCCAGGCTGGAGGAAGCCCTGCTACCCTCGCCCTGGAGGGAGGAGGTGGTCAGGGAGGGCCTGGTCTCTAACCCGCAGGGGAGGGGCTGGACGTGGTGCAGCGGGGGTGGCTGGCTGGGGCAGGTGATGGGGAGGACACAGCGCTCCCAGGAGCAGGTGGCCTAGGCTGCTGGCATCACAGGGCACTTGGACGAATCCAAACCTGTGCCACCGCCTGTTCCTTCGACGCCCGGCCTCCTCTCCTGTGGTGTCCTTGCGAGTCACTCGCGTGCCTTCCCCTTCCCCACAGGTGTGTCCTGTCATCATACTGTGGCCCTGGTCACCCACATACCCCCGGACGGCACCTTCGTCCAGGAGGCAAACCGCCTGGGTTGGCAGCGGCTTCAGAAGCAGAGCGCCGGTTGCCAGGAGCACTGTCGCCCACTGACATTTTCCTGGCAGCACGTCCGTGGTCGTGGGGGGTGCCCGGAGGATGCCTCTGTAGTGTGCTGGCCGGCGGGAGGCCCCTCTTGCGGGCCGAGGGGCAGGTGTCGCACAGGACGCAGCGCCTGGCCGTCCTCCCTCCTCCCGGGGAGCCCACAGGCCCCAGGCCGCGCCCCGGGAAGCGTTCCTGCTCGGTGCCTCGCTCACGGGGCCACCTGGGGGCTGCGACACAGAAGGCGAGGCGGGGGTGACCCCCTCACTGCCGCGTGAGCCCCTGGCCGCCGCAGGCTGCAGAGTGATGCTGCGGTGCCTGGCTTGCCCGCCCTTCGGGAGAAAGGAAGACGTAGGTGCTTCTGTGGCTCCCCTGACCCCTGCCCGCACCAGCACCCCCTCCCCGGGCTCTGCTCACCTCCCTGGCCTCACACACGCCCCGGGTCCCCCCTTCTCTCCCTCTTCACCCCCCTCCACGGGAGCCTCCGCTGCCTCGTCTTGAATGAGACCCTGTCCGGTCCCGGCCTCCGGGTACAGGTGTCCACCACCACCTGCCTCAGATGTGTGGGGGCCACCGTCAGTACCAAAGGTCCCGCCTGTGACTCTTTCCCACTAGCCCCAGTGTATCCCGGGAGAGTCCAGTCCTCCCAGACTCTGCTCTCCAGGCTGCGGAGAGCGCGGGCCCCACGTCCCCCCAAGCCAGAGATCTCTCCAGGGCTCTTTCCTCTGAGACTTCTTGGATCGGGCCTCCTGCCCAGGCCTGCGGCCCTGGCTTCAGTGACTTGCCATTTTCTTACTGGGTTTTCTCGTCCTTCTGGGCCTTTCCCTGCTGCTGCACCTGGTTTCTCCCCTCCCTCTGCCAGAGCGAGGGTCCCCAGGCGCAAATCTGAAAGTGCAACTACCGCATCGCCGGTGGTTCCCCGCTGCCCAGAGGGGGGTCCAGAGCGTGAAGTTCTAACTGCCAAGTCGGACCAAGGTCACCCAAGGGTCGCCAGCTGTCCACCCCAAATTCCGTGCCGTCTGGCTCCCTCCCTCAGGATTTCCAGGGGTCCCGGCGTGCCGACACCTCGCATCCCTCTCCTCCCAACCCCAGACCTCCCACCACTGCACTTCCTGCGGATGCAGGTGCCGATATGTGTGCACCAGCCCTGGAGACACACCAGTGTGAGGACACAGTGTTCGGCCTACTTGGCTGGAGGTTTCTTGAGGACTTAAAGGCAAGATGATCCTGAAAGGAAAAGGAAATAAAGAAAGACTTCAGATTGCACAGAGGATCTCCGTGCCCTGGGCTCCCCAGTCAGCGATGCCCTGTCCCGGGGCATCCCCTGATAGCGCCGTGGCGACCGTAACCTCAGGCTGGCAGGCAGCCCCACAGTGGAGCAATCGGGCTCCCGAGCTCTGGCCCCTGCTGCCAAGCTGCAGAGCTGCGTGCAGTGGCCTTAACCTCTACTTCCTCACCTGAGAAATGGGACTAATCAGCCCCTACTTACTGCCGGGACTTATAAGAACAAATGGGGAAGCCCGGGCAGCTGTACAAACACGGGAGCGGGGTGTGTGCGCTCACAGATCCTGGAGGAGGTGCAGCCAGAGGTGAGGGCCGGGCCAGACCCTCCTCCTCGCAGACGCTACAATCCAGCCCTTGGACCACAGTGTGTCTCAAACATTAAGAGGGCAGCCCGGGTGGCTCAGCAGTTTTGCGCCGCCTTCAGCCCAGGGTCTGATCCTGGAGACGCGGGATCGAGTCGCACGTTGGGCTCCCTGCATGGAGCCTGCTTCTCCCTCTGCCTCTTTCTCTCTCTGTCTCTCATGAATAAATAAATAAAAATGTAAAAAAATAAAATAAAACATTAAGAATTTAGGAAATGCCTTTTCACCATGGTGAAGGGAAGGAGGGCCCAGGAGAAGGGTCCAGGGCTGCGGCTCCGGCAACGCGCACACCAGCCCGGTGCTTCCCGTGGCGATCCTGTCGTCGGAAGCCTCCCCCGAAGGCCGGATGGTAAATGTCTCTGGGGTTTCACGGCGGGGGGGAGGGCGACTTCGCTAGAACCCACAAAGCCCCCTTGGCCTGGAGAGCAGAGCCGTGGGGATGGAGCGTGCTCCCAGGACCAGGCCTCTGGTGGCCGCTGCCCACCGGTGCCAAGCCAAGCGAGGCACCCCGAGACTCTCCTGGGAAAGAAGCCGGCGGTGGGGGTGGGGGTGGTTCATGACCCCTCAGTCCCGGGGCTGCCGGCTGGTGGGCGGCACAGCCCGAAGATGAGGACAAGATGCTGCCGACCACCCCGCACCCGCGGTCCCTGAGACTGAGGCCAAGGCTGTGTCACCGTCAGCTCAGGGACACGCGCCCGGTGACCCGCTGGGCAGCCTCCCAGTGACCTCAGGGCCCAGTTGCCCGACCGCTGTGTGGAAGCTGACCTGGTGAAGGCATCTCGGGGAGAAAGCACCTCCCCGGGAGAGGGGGGCCCCCTTCCCCCCAACCCCGGCATCCGAGCATCCTTGCTGCCCGGGGCTTCACTAAGGTGCTCCCTTACCTTGTTTTCCTCCGACTCCATTTAAATGAAGAATGTTGACTTGCTGCCAAAGTCCACAGGAACCTTCTCAGCCAAGTTTAATAACAGGAAGATCAACTTTGACCCTGATGACTTCATGAGAGTTTCTTATAAACAGGCTTCCAGGCTCCAGATAGGGCCTCCTTCCTGCTGTGAATGTTTATTAGCAACCTGCCAAGGAGGTGGCAGTTGTCTCCGCCTAGGTCCCCGTGCCAGCCCAGCAGAGCCTCGGGGCGGTGGAGGTGGGGGTGCCCCTCGAGCTGCAGCCCTCTCTCTGGAAGCCGCCCTCCTCCTGAAGCTGCGAGGCCCGGGCCCGGGCTCAGCCTCTGCCGCCGCCGCGCCACCACCGCGGGCTGCGCCGGGACGTGGAAGCAGAGAAGCCGAACGGGAATAAAAATAGCAGGCTCGGGAATAGAGTTCATTAAGCATTCGATTGTCTTTGCCCCGAATTATATTCCTGGGAATTTCACTTAAAATCATTTTGTACTGTATTTTAAAACAAAGCAAAACAAAACAACCAAACCTCAAACTCATCTCGACCGATTGCTCCTGGCAGATGTCAGTATTTTAATTCAGCGTGGAATGGAGGCGACTGAATTCTAAATTGGTTTGTAGTAGGATATATTCATAAATCAGTCTTAAAATATGGATGCTTTGTTCCCTAATATGTTTGAACCAGTTAGAACTCAAAAAATCAGAAACAAAAACCAAATAGCCTGAGACATTTGTTGTATATAGTCTGGCACAACCATAGTATAAGTTCCCTTAAATTCAGGGAAAATGCACCCAAATTAGTACTCGGCATATGCATATTTTAGGGCCCCTCTGCTTTCCTGTAAACCCCGCAGCCAACTCCGTCCCTTCTCTCCCATCCCGGCGCCTCCCACACATGCATACATTGAAATTTTGGAAATTTGACTTTTAACTGCTCAAGGAGAAATAGCTTTTCATGTACAAACCATCATCCTTTTCCCTCTTAAAAATTTTTGGGTGCACCTGAGTGAAAGAAGGGATGCAAAAGGCCACCCGCACTGCTTTGAGGGAGGACTCAGGACCCCCCCCATGACCCTCACCCACACCCCCAGGGTCGAAGGGGCTCTAAGTCAACATCTTCTCCTGGATCTCCCTTTCCTCCTAGAGGATTTGCAGGTGGGTGAAGCAACTGGGCCAGCCTCCTCTGTTCCCACTCCTTGTCATCTTCCATCTTTGTTCTTTGCCATAGACTGCCATTCACCCTGGGATTCATTTCTTTTTTCTTTTCTTTTTTTAAGATTTTATTTATTTATTCATGAGAGACACAGAGACAGAGAGAGAGGCAGAGACACAGGCAGAGGGAGACACAGGCTCCATGCTGGGACCCCGATGTGGGACTCGATCCTGGGACTCCAGGGTCACGCCCTGGGCCAAAGGCAGGTGCTAAACCACTGAGCCACCCAGAGATTCCCTCACCCTGGGATTCAAAGACTTTCTTTTTAAGAGAATGTATCTTCAACATTTAACACACATTCATGTCTCCTTGGGGCAACAATCCATTGCTACAAAATATTACCCACAAGCCAAGAAGGGCCAAGGTTCAAGTTCAAATCCATAAGCTTCCCCTAGCAATGAGTTCGGGTGTCTAACAACTGGGTAAGCATTTTTTCATCTTGAGAGAATGTTGCACCAGAGGCTGGCACCGGGCAGAATGAGAGGATGGAATACCTCAAACATGTCCTATCCTTATGGCTCCCGACCGTTTGACGTCTCTGACCCTCTGTCTCCTCATCTGAAGGAGTGAGTACTCATACCCATCAGACCTCCCCTCTCAAGCTAATTATAAAAACTGAAATAGTCTCGTCTCCGTCCACTGTCCTTTTTTCTTCACAATATTATCGGAAATGACTTGAAAACAAACAGAAAATTTACTGATAAAGATTTCTATTGAAACTAACTGAAGTCGATCATGATGACCAACTCCCTGGGCAGAAAGACCTGGTGCTGTCACTCCTGCAAGGACCTTTCTACAGATGAGGCACCTTCAAGCCTAAATTAATTAGAGATCTTAGTTTGGTTCACTCTAGGAGAAGACCCTAGCCCAGAAGACCCCAGTTAAAAGCATCATAATTCCCTAGAGCAGAGGGAGAGGCTTTGGGTCGTAGCCAGCTGGAAGCCTTCATTTATAGAGATGCAGGCAAGGAGGCCCAGAAAGAGGGCACGGCTCACCCAAGGTCAAGCCGCTGGTTAGTTGAGAAGGAAGGTGATAGTAAGGGGTCAGTCCAGCTCTGTGAGCATTATACAGACGCAGGCTCATATTGCCACGGTGGGGCTGGGCAAGGGGCTCCCAATGGGCTGGCACATTACAAGGACAGGTGTGTGGGGTCCTGGTTTCTTCACCAGACAGAAGCAGATGGAAGGTTATATCCTCATCCTCCCTGACTCCTTTATCCTTACTGTCACCTTCTGGGGACTTCCCCAAACTCCCCGTGCCCTCCCGTCTTCTGCCTGGCTTTCAGAACTCTTTCAGTATTTGGTTTGGAACATCTCCTGCTCACCAACTGGGAATAAGTATGAGAATTCCAAGGGAGTGGTTTCCATAGCAACAACAACCTCATGGAAGGTTTCAGAACTTTTACCTCCTACTCATGGTGCTGCAGAAATTCAGAAAGCATAAGGCACAAAGACAAGTGCTAATTATCTGACCTGAATTTGCTGTGGTGGGCAGAAGAAAGACAAATGCACTGCAGGCTGGCAGACATTCCTCATCGGCACATATCCAAATTACTTCCTGGAAGTGAATCACGGTCATATTATTGTAATTTTTTTTTGTTAGAGGTGGCACCAAGTATCAAAGCGAGGGTCATTCGTCTTGCATGGTGAAAGGCTCAGGCTCATGCTCTTGAGGGTGCAGAGTTGTTTTCTGGGACTGTCTTTTGGTCAACCTGGCGGAAATGATGATCATGTTGATGACGAGGTCTCTTTCCCTGTGATATCAGTGCAGTCGTAGAAGAGCCCACAATAATCGGTATTTAAACACAGGTCACTGTGGGCTTAAGCACCTGGTCTTAGGTGTCTGAGCTCCAGTCCCACCTAGGCAGATGGACTTTGGATCATGATGTGAAGGGTTCCCCTGGTGATGAAACTCAGGTGTGAGGGGGGCTTGGCTCCATGCTGGGAGTACTTTGACAAATGGGAGGCAGGGCAAGTCCCTCTGCATCACTCCCTGCAGCAGACACGACTCCGGGCATGGTTTTCCTATACAGTCCATCTGGTGACATCTCATTAGTCTGAGAGAGTGCATCTGCCAAGCTGCGGTTGGGTAGCTTGGAGTTTATGGCAAAGCAAGGCCAGGGAGGTGACACATCACCTTGCATTTGCTCCTCACCCTCCTTCCTTCACTCTCACTGCCCTGGTGCGTCGCCTTTCAGTAAGATGTTGGCACACGCTCAAGCCTTGCCTCAACTGTTTTCTAAGAAACCAAAGCTAACATGAGACTTACTGTGCCAGGAATTGGCGGAAGCATTAGGGTGGTTGGGTCGACATGAAAGGAAGGTCATCGTCTCAAGAACTTGACGTCTTACAGGGCTGACAAAGAACTTCCTTAAGGTAAAACAAACTGGAATTTATTACAGGTGATGCAAAGAGATGGCTGATCTCAAATGGCTGAAGAGACATGAAGAGTCAAAAGCGACTGTCAGCTTTCTAGTATTTTCACATCTGATGTCAGCAGGCAAGGGGGTGATGCCATGAGGTGACAGGGGAGCTGAGGAATCCACTCCAGGCTCCTGAACTGGGTCCTATGAGGTTGGAGGCTGCTGCCTCACTGTGGCCATGACAAGATCCCCAGGGCTATTTCTTGCCTCAAAACGGCCTTGTAGGCAGAATGTTTGAACTATTCTCAGAGGCTATTTGGAAAGCTAGGATGAAACACTCTGTGTCCCTCGGAGCTCCTCCGGCATGCACACTTGCTGTTCGGTATTTATCCAGCATTATGGTGGTCCCATCAACCCCCACACTACTAGATACCCTCATGGCACCATCTTTTGGAGACAGAACCACCAGGTAAAAGGAGTTACCTGTTGGATGAAGCTTGAGGATCAGATGTCACCTCTGCCCGTTGTGAATAGGACTCAGATCACAGTAGCTTTTATCTGTTGGCACAAGGAAGATGTGCCCTCATTGTCTAAGCTAGTGAGGCCAGCTCCTCACCCATAAATGGAACCCCAGAACATTCTGGAGCCTTCTCCCCCCATGCATCGCTCAACATCAGCATCCTCCTCGGTTACAGAAGTTGGTTTACAAGGATGTTGGAGAGACAACCTCCAGGAGACTCTCCAGTGATGACAAAACCATGGCACAGCGTGCAAGCCTGGGACTTCTTTTGGTCTCCGCCTGGTTGTACCATTTGGTGACGTTAACGGAGAGATCTACTCTATCCAGACGAGCGGAAACCCAGGCACTAAAGCTCTCAGAAGCAATTCTTGCTTTACCAATTAGCCTAACTTTGCAGACCCAACAAATCATGAGGTAGAAATGACTCTATCATAAGGTCTTAACCTTTTAGGTTGACATTAAATTGGAAGAAACTGCTTGTGTTAGAAATAATTACTGCTGATAATGAATACAATTAAGCATAAAAGAATCTTTATAACTCTGGTACCATTTGTGCACTTAGAAATCGGCTCATATTTTTCCCTTCACAGATGTTACAATAATGGTGTCAACACTTTTATTTCTTTGTCCATAAGCTGAAAATTATGGCTGTTTCATAAATCGGTAACGTGCTTGGAAGATGGGGGCCCAGCTGCAGAGCACATGAGTTCAGGCTCCTGCCCCAGCCTCATGTTTCACGATGACCTCAGCTTCCTGTGTCAATGGGAACCCATGCGAGTAAGTACTTGTAAAACTGGTTTTGAAGAGTGAAGTTATGAAGAGGTGCTGCGGTGTCAAACATCTGCTTCATCCATTACCCTCAAATAGGAGCCGGAATGTACAGTAGGGCAAGAAGCGTCAATAAATTAAAATTCTCCTGTGAGCACACGTTCCATGCCTGTGCCAATTTGAACCATGACAAAAAAAAAAAGATGCTAAACAAAAGAAGAGAGATTTGAGGCAGTGTTAATTAGAATCTGGTCCTTGTGCAGCTGGTGGGCTTTGTCAAAATACAATTTTTATGGCTGCGTGAGACGATAAGGGTTCTGCTCCCTTTGGAAACCAAGTTCTTCCCCCCACCCCCCGGCCCCATCATATATTCTTCATCAAAATACTAGAAGGATGAAAGAAAATAAATAAAGTGTCATTCTGGTTAAAGGTGTAGGTTCCAGCTGACCTGAATACTCAAATAATTATTTATTATACTTGGAATGCGATACTGTTAACTGGTTGTGTCGCCATACGAGCAACACACAGTTTGTAAAGCTAGTGTACGTATTAATTACGAAAGGAAAATACATAGAAATTTAATAGAGTTTTAAAGGTTTTGAGTGGGTTAGCCGAGAGACACCCTCTTGCCCATTGTTGCACGCATACACCCGCCACGGCGACCCATCTGAAGCCAGGCCCGTCCTTGCTGCCAGAGGAGGGAGGCAGGAAGTTGGAGATGGAATGCTCAGTAACCCTTGCAGCCTGCCCTGTACGGTCTTCTTCCCTCTCACGTCATATATCAGAGACGGTCCAGACTGTTCACAGCCTCACATGAGTCCTGGGACCGGAGGCAGGTCTCTGACTGTGCTGGGTGCGCGGGTGGGTGGGGGGGGTGAAGGGGCGGTGTGCCTGGCGATAGGAAACACATGCAGGCTGTTGGCGCAGCCAGGAGCAGAATTGGAGTGTGTGGCTTGCAGTGGGGCGATTCAGAGTATGCCCTGTGGGATCACCTGAGGCTCCGTGCTGGGATGACCCCGCGCCTGGCTGGTCCTTGGTAGAACATCCAGAAGGAGTGGACAGCACAGCTGCACCCCATCCCCGGCATCATTTGGGATGCTCACATTCTGAAGCACCCATCACCCTCCAACCACAATCCTTTGGAAAGTGACTAAAAATACCTCAGGCCCCAAACTCAGTTTTGCCTCATTTATCCCCTAAATAAATAAGTGATAGTGGAAAAATGGTGTCTCCCCACCTGATTGATTCAGGAGGACTGAATTCAATCTTTGCATCTCCTTTTAAAAATTCTGATTCTAATCTGAGATGATGAATTAAAAGGCTTATTCGCATTATGCAAAATTATTCAAAACAGATGGTGAAGTCAATTTAAAGGCTATATATATTTTTTCCATCCCTGAGAACAAGTGCTGTTTGGGGGAAGGCAAAAGAGTAGATTTTAATCTCTTTGCCCTTTGAAATGACCATCAACAACCTCCTTCCAATTACCTGTGGCCTCCGATCGTGGTCCTGGGAGCCGGCTTCCTGAGTTAGAGGCTGTTTGCATTGCCACCGGACTATCTGTAAAGGCTCTGTTAGCCCACGTGTCTTCATGGTTTCTTTCTTTTTTTTTAAGCAATTCTTTTTTTTTTTTTAATTTTATTTATTTATTTATTTACGATAGTCACACAGAGAGAGAGAGAGAGGCAGAGACACAGGCAGAGGGAGAAGCAGGCTCCATGCACCGGGAGCCCGACGTGGGATTCGATCCCAGGTCTCCAGGATTGCGCCCTGGGCCAAAGGCAGGCGCTAAACTGCTGCGCCACCCAGGGATCCCTCTTCATAGTTTCTAACTGGCTTCTTCATCTTCTTCTTTTTTAAAAAAATATTTATTTAAAATTCATGAGACAGAGAGAGAGAGAAAGGCAGAGGGAGAAGCAGGCTCCCCACAGGGACTCCATCCCAGGACCCCAAGATCACACCCTGGGTCAAAGGCAGATGCTTAACCACTGAGCCTCCCAGGCACCCCTAATTGGCTTCTTAAGCAAAGGAAATGGTCAGTATATATTCAGCTTCACAGTCATTGTTCTTAACCACCACACTCAAGTGAGATTCGCTCATTCAGGCAAACTTGGGTTTGAATCTCAAGTTTACCACTTACCAGTGGAGTGACCTGGGCAGGCAGTGTGTAACATCCCCAAGCCTCATGATCTCCATTCTGAAAATGAGGCTAATTGTGCTCAGAGGACTGTGGCTGGGATTGAAGTAGTCAATGCAGAGTTCTTTGCATTGTTCTTGGAATCTGGAGGCACTTTCTAGCAATTTCTGTTATTGTTATTACTAATATTTTAATATTGAGTTAATAAAAGATTTCTTGCCCATTTCCCATTCTCTCTTGTCCACCTGCATTGGTGTGATTATGGTTAAATCAACGTGTCTCAGAGAGTTAAAGATATGAAGCTTAGCCTGAGGGCTGTGTGGACTCTGATTTTGTCTGGGTTATTGTTATGTGTTATTATTAATCATTAAAAAGTAGGTGATTAATCATTACAAACTATAGTTCATTCTCAGCATCCTATATAACCATTTAAGTTATGGGAAGGCTAAATGGGAGCCAAAGTCTTCCAAAGCTATTGTGGCCCAGAAAAATACTGAAGAAGCCAGGGACACTCACAATGTGACTGCATGGGTCCTGATGTTTTCCCACATGGAACCCTGTGCCTTGCTGCTCTGACATTAATTAGAGTTCCACACATGCGACCAAAGAGACAAACAAAATACAAGGGTTATCTCTGCCCTCAACAGGACTATAAACTCTTGAGAGTGCAGAATGAATGGATACTTCCTGACAATATTTTAGAGTTGAAATTTCCAACTATAATTGTGAATTTTTTCATTTCTCTTTTCAGTTTTATAATTTTTTATGTATCTTGAACCTCTGTTATTAAGCACATACACGATTAATAAAGTTGTAACTTCTTTTTCAAATTATCTCCTTATAATTATCTAATACTTCTCTTTGTCCCTGGTAATAATCTTGATCAAACTTTATTTTACCCAATATTAACAAAGCTACTCCAGCTTTATTATTTTTAACTAGTGTTTCATGATATTTATTTTCCATTCTATTACGTTTAGACTTTTGTCTCTTTATTTTTAAAATGGATTTTTTATTAATAGTGTAAAGTTAAGTCTTGCTTTTTTTGTCCAATGTGATGATCTCTGCCTTTTAATTGGGGGTATATAAACCACTTATATTTAATGTAATTACTGATAAGATTGGGTAAAGTACTAATGTGGTTGGGTGCTATTGGTTTTCTATTTATTCTGCCTATTTTTGCTTCTCTTTCCTCATCTCCTGTCTTCTTTTGGATTAATTGAGTATTTTTAATCATTTAAATTAATCTCCACAATTGGTTTGCTAGTTATACCACTTTTCTATTTTCTACAGGCTTGCAATATATATCGTTACCTTATTTTAGTCATCTTGAAATACTACTATACCACTTAAAGTAGAGCATTCTGATCTTACAACAGTAAACTTTCATTTCTTCTTTCACCTCCTTTGTGCTATGTTATTATACCGTGTATTCTATGTGTGTTGTAAACCCACAAAATATTTTTGTTATCTTTGCCTTAGACAATCAAGTATCCTTTAAATGAATTAAAAATATGGGATGCCTGGATGGCTCAGTGGTTGAGCATCGGCCTCCCACTCAGGTGGGTCCCAGAGTCCTGGGATCAAATCCTGCATCTGGCTCCCCTCGAGGACTTTGCTTCTCCCTCTGCCTATGTCTCTGTTTCTCTCTGTGTGTCTCTCATGAATAAATAAATAAAATATTTAAAAAGTAAATGAATTAAAAATCTGAAAAAAGTATTTATATTTACCGACATTTTAAACATTTTTTGAGAGATCTGCATGCCTGGTATCATATTGCTTCTGTCTGAAGAACTTCCTTTCACTTATTTCTCTCCCTCTCTCTCTCCCTCATTTTCTTATTTTTGGTGTAGTTCTTATAATAAATTTGCTCAGCTTTTGTTTCTATGAAATAGTCTTCATTTTCCTTTCTGTTTAACAGGTATTTTTTTATTTTTTAATTTTTTAAATTTTTTTTTAATTTTTTTATTTATTTATGATAGTCACAGAGAGAGAGAGAGAGAGGCAGAGACACAGGCAGAGGTAGAAGCAGGTTCCATGCACCGGGAGCCTGACGTGGGATTCGATCCCGGGTCTCCAGGATCACGCCCTGGGCCAAAGGCAGGCGCCAAACCGCTGCGCCACCCAGGGATCCCCTTAACAGGTATTTTTTACTGGCAATATAAGTATTGATCAATATGTTTTTTCCTCATTACTTTAAAAATGTCACTCTTACTTGCTGGTTTTCAAAGTTTCTGCAGTGAAGTCTCTGACATTTCTTATCTTTGTTTCTATATAAAACTTTTTTGTCTTCAAGATTTTCACTATTTTTGTTTGTTCACTTGTTTTACGATTTGATCATGATGTGTATGTGTGTACTGACACTATTTTTTCTCAGAGTTCTTTGAACTTCTTCATTTGTGTCTTGTCTTTTATGAATTTTGGAAAATGCTTGGTCATTATTTCTTAAAATATTTCTCCTACCCCATTCACTATTTAACCTGGGATTGTTCAAGTGACTTAGAACACTTGATATTGTCCTATAGGTCTTGGTAGTTCTTGTCTGTTTCTCTTCCCTGACTCTGCTGCTTTTATTTCCCTTTCTTTTCAGTTTGGATATTCTCTATTGATTTATCTTAAAATTCACTATTTTATTATTATTATTACTATCATTTCTACTGTCTAGTTTGCCATTGTATCAATTGAAGGAATTCTTTACTTCTGATATCATTTTCTATTTCTACCATTTCCATTGACTCTGTTTCTAGTCCCCATCACATAGCTGTGCTTCCCTCATTTGTTCATCCAAATTGTGTATTTTTCCATTAGATACTTAAGGTATTGAATATAGTTACTTTGAAGCTGCTCCCTATTAGTTTCAACGTTTGGTTCATCTCTTGGTCTGGTTTTATTGACTATTTTATTGACCTTTTGAAGGGTTTCTTTTGCTATCTAGCTTGTGTGTGTGCATGTGTGTACACATGTGTTTTATAATTTTTAATTGAATGAAGGATGTTAAATGTAGGAGAAGAGTGAATACTGAGGTTAAATATATTTATATTCAAAATGGACATACACCCCCCCACACACACCTCCCACTGCTGCGTCATTATTGTGGCTTGTTGAGTCAATCTTGTCACTTACTGGGTTGTATTTGAGTTTTATTGTTGTTATAGTTATATTTGGTGGATCACAGACCGGAAATTCCTCCACTGATGGATTGTTACAATCTTTTTCCTTGTCATGGCTTTGAATGCCCAAGTGTTTTTCAGTGTCCCTTTCATATCTTGAGCTTTCAGCAATATCTATGCTTCACAGTTCAAGAAGACTACTATTGGCATACATCTCAGGGTGAGATTAGAGGATGATTCCTAGCTCTCCTAGTCGAGCCTTAGTCATAGGCAGGCTGTATATGTGTACTTTAAAAGGTGTTCCTTAGTGTTTCTGCCACTCTTCCCTGGGTAACCAAATTTTGCTGTATAAGAGAGTCTTTGGTAGGGGAGTTTCCTGCCATTCTCCCAGAATCAGACTTCAAGGCTCCAGTTTGGTGTAGGGAGAACTAAGTTTGTCTCTATCTCTACCTTCTCTATAGAGACAGTAGATACTTGCTTCTGTCCTTGAGTGAGGTAGGGGTTTCCTGTCCCTTCCTCAGCAGTTTAAGGCTTTTCCTTAACATGAGAGAAAGTTTTAGGAAATAGGGTTTAGTGCACATATACTGATGAGAGGGACCCATATAGGTCTTCTCTCTTCTCCAGGCTTTCTTGCAAGCACCTAGGAGTGGCCTATGGAAAGAACTGGTGAGGGCTTGTGGACGTCTTTTGTGTTCAAGGCTGTCAAGGATTTAAAATTCTCATTTTAGCCCACTCTGGATTTTGAGGGTTTGTTAAAATTACAGTTTTCCTCTTTTTACTTACTTTTATGGTGCCTTCCTCTTTTATCCATGCATTGCCAGAGGTAAAGGCATTAGTATGTCTTATGTTTCCTCAGAGAGGCTTGTCACCATTCAGATTTCAGTTTACCTAGTTGCCTTGTAACATCATCTTGAGAAAATGTAAGACTTATAGATTAACCTTTTTCCCCCCTCATTGTTTGTGTGGGAGCAAAGACCATTGAAGCTTTCTATATCCTAAATGGAAGCAGAACTCCCAGGCAAAGGAAACTGGTAAAGTGACGTGTGAAGACATATCTCAAGATCTGAAATGGAAGAAGGGAAATGACTCTATTTGGGGTCTTGAAGTTGTGCATTTAGAGGATTTCTGTCTCATCTTTCCTGTTCTTCTCAAAACTCATCCCTCTCTTTCCTTTATTTTTATTATGTCCTCTCTTCTTGGGGTCCTTTTAATAGATTTGGGTCATCAGCAAATGGATGCCAATGAAGAGTGCATTTTTTAAAATTTTTTTGAAGAGTGCATTTTAATAGTTTCCTTTTAATTAAAAAAATTCAAGTTCTATATTTTAAATTATTCTCAGTTATCTT
Organism: Vulpes vulpes; assembly: GCF_048418805.1. Classification (NCBI taxonomy): domain Eukaryota; kingdom Metazoa; phylum Chordata; class Mammalia; order Carnivora; family Canidae; genus Vulpes; species Vulpes vulpes. Next base: position 115,002,290 of record NC_132794.1, on the reverse strand, counting down.
TTTTTTTCCTTTGGTGGTGGTGGTACCTGCTTTGTTAGCTACTCTAGGAGAACAAATATTTGGCTTGGCGTTTGAGAAGAATAGAGAATTGTCATAAAACTTACTCTGTAAATATGCTAAAAGAGGTGACAGGTTTGCTTAGCAAACACATGGTAGTTTTCAATGATGATATTATCCCAGGAAAGAGATGAGTAATGCCATTACACAATAGTTGTTGGATAATTATTTGCAGATAATCCATATTTCCATCTCTGGAAGACATTATTATGCTCAAAAAAAATTTGGACTATCTGGTAGTTACTATTTGTGTAAATTTTGTTTTTTTTGTCCATTACGTGAATTTCATACAATGATAAAAATTCAAATTGGAAGTTGAATGAATAGATAGAAAGGAATTTGGGTTCCGGCATGGATTGATGAGGTAGTCAACTAGACACCCCTGTAGTAACATTATCTTTGTTGTTCAGTGAATTTAACTGTGTCTAGTTGGTTTTCTAGCAGTAAAATGATTACTAAAAATTTGCAAGAAGTTGAAGATGAGTTAATATCTGTAAATAAAGATTAAAATATATAATATATTAATTAATTATATATATATATATTAATGTGATGATTTGTATTTTGGCATTTTAATGGTAAAAACTGTCATTTGAGGGCCCAATATAGACATGCCAATGATCATGACATGGAGACCCCTGCAGAGCTTGATGGTCACTTTTCTCAAACTCCTCTCTCCCTACATCTTGCCTCACCACAATCCCTAAACAGCTTTTCAGCCTTGGTTATCCATCTGGATCTACAACACCCATGTCCACCAGACCACCAGATGGAACTGAGAGATATGTTTTTCTCTTAATTACCTCATTCCTCAACAGCTACACCAGCACCAATTTTTACTGATGCTCTTTTATCCTTTTATCCTCTTAAAAATCTGTGGTCTCTCTCTTCTCCCACCCGTAGTTCAAACCATTACTCTCCTCATCTATGGATAGAATTGCCTTCTGATCAGTCTGCTTTCCTTACATCTCAGACCTCTCCAAATCTCCCTCTATCAAATGCCAAAATGACCTTTCCAAACTGCAAACCTAACCGTGTTACTATCTTGCCTAATTCTCTGTTATTTATCCCTTGATTTAAGGTGAAGTCTAAATTTCTTTTCCTGGCATAAATGCTCCCCATAATCTGGTCACTGGGCATATCCTCAGCCTCTCACCATGACCTCCACGCCCCTTTTATGTCCCCAGCTAAGGCCCAGCTGAAAAAATTGGCTGTTTCACACCTCCATGGCTCCATTCCTGCTGTCCCCTGGGCTCTTCTCCCACCTTTCATCTGCCTGTTGAATTCCTACTGCCTTCAGAGACCAGTTCTAACCTTCTTCTTCTGAGAGACCCACCCTGTACTCCTCTCTTTCTTTCTCATCTTCTATACTCAACACTCTACTATGAGCCACCAATACAATCAGTCAATGCTCATCCTTTTAAGTGGCTCATGACAATTTATTGCATTTATTGGTTTAACGTCCATTGTCTCCTGGTACGTGTGCATCCTTTGCCCCTTTGCAGGGGGTGGGTGAGTGGAATTGAAGACAAGGCCTGTATCTTATCGCAGGTTATATCAGTAACTTGTCATGATACTTCATGCTCGTTCCTTCTTTTATGGAATGTTTCTGAGTCATTTCAGTCTTTCAAAGACTTTGGGCTGTGCTTGACCTGCTTATAAATGCCACAAATTTCGCTCCAGACCACAGACCTTCCTCAGAATCATTTCTTCCCTTCACTGGCTTCCCGAATAATTCTACTCAAGTGGATCACACAGTCTCCTTGACTATGGACAAGCTGAGTCACTTTCTCCGACTTTCTCATCTTCTGCCCTTCACAACTTTCCCACAGTTTTGCTCCACGGTCGATGTGATGTCATCACCATTAACTTTCTGGTGTTATCTAGACCTCTTAGGCATCCTCAGTCTTTCCTTTAAGTCCTTCTCTATTGTCCACTAGTCACTGAGTCATGTCCATTTACCTCTGAAGCCTCTTATATCTGCCCCTTTCGTGCTTAGATGATCACAGTGACTTCCTGACCCTCCCACTTCTCCAGCCACCATTCAGCCACCTAGTAGTACCATCCAAGGTACTTCAAAAGCCCAGATTCCTCCAGGAACACTCAACCCTTTGCTAGGGGCCACACTGGGTTTTTCTCTCTACTCCCCTGCACTGCAGGCACTGAGCTTTGGTCTTGCAGAAACTCTCTCCTGAACACAGTATGAGCTGCCCAGACCCATCATCTGCACTGGCTTGTTCCTGTTCCTGCAACACTTTCTTCTCATTTTTCTGCCTTGAAAACTCTGACCTCATATTTAATATCCTGTTAAAATAGCACCCCTCCCCCATGAAATCATCTCTAACTTCCCTAATAAAGTCAGTGCTTTTCTGCTCTAGGTGTTGGGAAGCTTGAGTATATACCTCCGGTGAGAGTGTATCACACAGTATCACAATTTCTCTCACCGGCCCAGGAGGTGCCTGGAGACTGGGACTGTGTCTTGCTCACCCAGGCACTCTCAGGGCCTTGCACAACGCCTGGAATCACAGGTACTCAAATATCGAACTCAAGTGTGAATTAGAAAGATCAAGGATGGTGGAGTTGGCAGTTGCAGGAAGAACAGGGGATGGCGGTTAGGAAGAGAAAGTGCAAGAACAGATGAGGGCAGAACTCGCACGGAGGTGTTTGTTTATTTGTTTTTGATCATAAAACCTGAGGTGTGGGGTGAAAAGAAAACATGGTCCTTAACTAGTCACCTTTTTCTGTTATTCCTCTTCCTGGGGAAAGAGCCAAAATATATTTAGAAGGCATCTAAAGTTCCTAGGCAAAAGTTTAAGATTCTAGGACAAATCAAGAAGGTTTTGGCATCGCATGCATTTTTTTTTTTCCTGGCACGTGGCTTAACAATTACACTCTGTGGGTCCTCAAGGACTCTTGCAGTTCCAGGATTCTGCAAAAGAGTCTCAAGTAAGTCTTTGAAACACGGAAGTCCAAGACAAGATGTCACTTTTCAAGGTGTAAAGGAATCCATACAAATGCATCCTGTGTATGCTATTACCTGGAGTGCTAACTACAAGCCCGTCACTGGCTGATAAACTTCATTCATGGCACCAGAGTGGGGTGGGGAAGGAAAGCAAAGCCAAGGTGGGCAGGTCGTGCTGCCTGAAATCACAGTCAACAGCAAGAGAAAGATCTGAAAAGAATAACATTCTAGCTCCTCATTTCTTTTCCTTTCAGGCTTTATGGCACCTTTGAAGAAACAAAAGCTTTACAGAGAAAAGGCTGGTTTGGCAGAGGAGCCTGGCTTCCCCCCTTCAGCCCACTTTCCTGTGTTCCTGGAGCTTTTCTCTCTTTCAGCAAACAAAGCGCTTCTAGGTGCTGTACGGAGGCTGCATCTCCTCTCCTCTCTCCTCTCTCCTTGCTTCTCTCCCCCATCTCTTGGATACTTCTGGAAAAACGAACATTTTACGAATGCCATGTGTGCTGCTGGGTGTTTGGTCTCCCCCTTTTTCTCTGTCCCCCTCTTTCTGCCCCCTTTCTCCCTGTCTCTCCCCCCCCCATCTCGTTCTCCATCTCTCCCCCTCTCTCCCCACCTCTCTCTTCCCCCCTCCCTGTTTCTCCCTGATGTAATGTCTCTGAGTTTGTCTGGCTCCAGCTGTCCTCCTGCGAAACGGAGAGGAAGCAAGGGGGGCGGTCAGTTTGAGAAGACGATCTTGACGTTATTCATAAGACCCCATTTCGTTCCAGCAGCTTTGTCGAACCCACGATAGGATAGCGGGTCTTCAATGGATTCTCTCGCTTGGAGGATCAAATTTACAGTTTTCTCCTGGCTGTTCTTCATGGGGAGACATTTGAAATCTGCAGGCAGACAGAGCCAACTGGGCAGAAAGTTTGGAATTCTGAAATGCTGCTGAATTAAGTCAGGGACCGGCTTAGCTAATTTGCTGATTTACTCAACTTGACCCAAATGAATTTCTGTGTAAACGAAATTTATGAAGAAGTCTCTGAATAATTCTATTAAATGAAATGCCAGGCTTTTATTTTCCATTTTATGACATTTTCTGAACACTGTGTATTCCAATCATATTGAAACATTTTGTTTTCAGGCTCTGTAGAAAGTGCTGATGGTTGAACCTCAAAAGAATTGAAGGGTTAGTTCATAAATGAATAAAAAGCCAGCGGCATTTATCCAAAGTTTGTTTAACTATCCTAACCTCATGGGCCTGTAAAAATTCAACTGAAAATCATTGAGAAGAGGTTCTCCCATGAGATCCCTTGGCACTTTCTGCTTCTGCTTGGATCAGAAATACAATGAGAACCTCTCTCTCTTTTCTTCCTTCCTTTTCTTTTCTTTTCTTTTCTTTTCTTTTCTTTTCTTTTCTTTTTTTCTTTTCTTCTTTTCTTTTCTTTCTTTTTCTTCTTTTTTCTTTCTTTCTTTCTTTCTTTCTTTCTTTCTTTCTTTCTTTCTTTCTTTCTTTCTTCTTCTTTCTTTCTTTTTTACTTGCAGCTTTTCAACACTCCTGGTTCCATTTGCAGATGGACAAGAATGGAGGGGGAAAAAATGGGAGAAAAACATGGTTGAACTTTCCTGAACCTAGAGGTTCCTGTGGCTTTTACATGGAATTTCAGGCCAGAATGCTCCTGGTTGAGGACAGTTGTCTCTGCCTAAGAAATGAATGGGTGTCTCCTCCATGGAGGTTCTGGGAGAGGACGGCCATTTCAGATCAAGGCTAGGATCTCTGATGATAGAATGTGAGCTCTGGCCTCAGTACCCATTAGCTTAACCTCCCTGGGGCAACAGAAACAGAAGCTAGATTATTTATCCAACTAGACCAGAGTTCTCCTGTTCACAGAATAGCATATTTCATATCAGTCCTGTGGATGGAGAGGTTGTGTGGGTAGATGGATTACAAAAGTAGCCACAGCCCTCATATCTAAGGAGATGGAAAGTAGATTAGTGGTTGCCTACCATGGGGGTGAGGGGAAACTGGAGGGAAATGGGGAGTGATTGCTAATGGGTATGGGATTTCTTTCTGGGGTTAAGAAAATATTCTAAAATTGATTGTGGTGGTGATTGCACAATTCTGTAAGTATACCAAAAACCATGGAATTGTACCCTTTAAATGGGTGAATTGTATGGTATGTGAATTTTATCTCAATAAAGCTGTTATATTGAGAATGACAACCGCAATCCTTCACTTGTCTCTGGATCTGTGCCCTTTGCAATGTGACTGCAGCTCTACCCACCAAGGAATGGCGTCTGTTTTCCCACCTGTTGACTCTGGGCTACCTAATGACGCTGGTGAGCCCATGGAACATGGTGGAAATGATGGAATGCCGGTTGTGGGCTTTAGTTCTGTGGAGGTTTGCAAGCTTCTGCTCACTCTCTTTCTCTGCTCTCTTCACTATGAAGACTTCACAGGCCAGGCCCCTGGAAGGTGAGGGATCTGCCTAGCAGAGCTCCATCCCCTCAGCCAAAGCCATGTCAGCCCACCTGCCAGCTGCCCACGGATACACCAGCAAGCCCAGCTGAGTTAGGCAGGCCTGCCCGCAGCAGCTGGACACGCCCTGAGCCATAGACTCCTGAGCCATACAAAAGTGCTGTTGTGTTATGATAGGCATTGGGTCAGTGCCTGCCTGCTAGAAGCGGCCATCTCTCTGAGGTTTGAGAAGTATGGGGAAGGAATAGGTGCACAGCTACACTAGTTACCCACGAGGCCAATAATTGCAATCAGATTTTCAAGGCTCAGATCAGGGCTTTCATTTTTCCTGCTAAATCTCCTTAGCAGGGTGATGAAGCTCATCCTCGGTTGGTAAGAGCTGGTGACCATTAGCCATTTGCTCTCAGATGGCACAAGTGTTGCACTAAACCTTCAGGGGCTTCTGGAGAGAAACGTGCAGGTCTGGCTGCAGCACCTGCCGTGTCCGTTAACCTGGGAAGGGCCGGAGGCAGTGTCATCACGTCAGCAGAGACAACCGTTATTTCTCACACACGGGTCACCCCTACAGCCTGGTGCGTCTGACATGGCCCATTCTTGGAGATGGGGGAGAAAACTGCTTGAATAAATGGAAGGAATGTCCATGACCCTCATGTAGGGCATGGTTTGTGAAAGGCTCTCTCCATGAAGCACCATAGGGTGGCTGGGGAGGTAGAGGCAGAAGCCATGGGCTTCAGGGGCAGGGCCATGGGACAGCTTAGGTGAAGAGGGTGAGAAATGGGGAGGGAGGGATCAAAGGTTGCTTCGCAGAAGAGGCACACTTCTAAGGAGCTGAGTGATTTTAAGGTTTTAAGTTTTGTGAGGACTAAGGTGGGAATGACATGAGCCCTGTTCTAGAGACTGTTAAGAATGGAGCTCGTGCACATGCATGAAAGCTCCCACCTCCACACTGCCCAACAGAACCTTCTTCATGGACAGTGTGGCCACTGAGCATTAGGAATATGGCTGGTATGACTGTGCAATCAAATTTTAAATTTCATTTACTATGAACTAATTTCAAGTTAAACTGAACTAACCACAGAAGACCACTGGCTACTATATGGGACAGTACAGCTCTATGCAAGGTATAGATGTACACCTTTTAAATTTTATTTTTTGCTACAACAAATATCACAGAGAGAGTTTTTCTCCAGAGAAACACTGGGCTGTGGTTTAGTCACAACTAACTTCTCTACACAGAATCCCCCAATTTCTCCTCTCTGAAAGAGAGTAAGCTTCCTGCTGGTCAGTGAGATCCCGCACTCACATGTTCAACCAATGCATGTGCTTTTTAGATGCCCACTGTGTGCAAGTATCCTACCTCACAAAATACAATGAAAACAAGGGAAAATGGACATGCATCTTCTTCTTCTTCTTTTTATTTATTTATTTATTTATTTATTTATTTATTTATTGACATGCATCTTCTTTGAGCATTTCTGTTTAACATTGTAAAGTTTGAATCCGGGTTGGCTTTGACATTTTGGAGTCAAATTATTTAAATTAGAAAATTATGAATTTACAACACAAAGTGAATCATATGCATTCGGAGCAGGCTCTTCTTAGTTCCATAGGTTGGCAAGTTTGATTCCTATTGTCACTGAAGATGATGTAATTGTGTCTTAATAAGCAAAATTATTAAAGGGTTTATGAGCTTTCATTTGCAAAACCCAGGGAGAAAAGGTCAATAAGGATTCCCCCCCGACAAATCTCTAAAGAATTTGAATTTAAAATGAATCTCATTCTACAAGGAAAAATGTAAAATCAGAAAGGCAGGAACCAACCAAAAAAAAAAAAAAAAGGGGGAAAAAATCCTTAATTTATGTTGACTTCATTATTCTCTAGATTAAAAGCAACTCAACATAAAATGAGGACTTTGAGTTCAAACTTTTAAGGAATTCACATATTTGCATCAATTTTTAAAAGGTTTTATAACTAATGAACTTGGATTTCTTTTGGCATGGCATAAAATCCATTTGTACAGTTTTTAATTAAGAATGCAGCCTATGCAATTAAAATTAAGGGTAGGGACTTCATCTGATGTCCTAAGAGAACTCCAGTCGAAAAAATTATGGTAATGCTGTGTGTCCTAAAAGCCTTCTCTGAGTGCCACAAACACATGGCAAGGAATTAGCCCCGCTGCATGATGAGGATTTGTTTAAAGTTGATAATTAGGAACATTTAATTTTGATGCGTTAGGGCCTTGTTTACCAGTAATCTCCATGGCATTTGCTGTGGGCTTGGGAACCAGCGTTAGGATCATCTAAAATTGAGCTCAGAAAGTATAGACTGGGTCAAACTCACAATCCATAATGCAAATACTGCAGTTTTTACATAGGCAGGGGAATTCCTAATGTGGGTTTTAATATTTAAAGTTACCAGTGCCATTATTGAGAATATTAAGATGCTTTCATGTCGAACTGATTAATATTACATTGAGAAAATTGAATGACATGTAATGTACAAATACTCACCCACTTCCACTCTTTTTTTAAGTATAAACAACGTTAATGGAAAGTCTTCCAAGGTATTCTTGGGGGAGACCTGGAGCTACAGACAGAAACCCAGGGCCAGCGTGTCCTATGAGGCGGTCTGCGGCAAGCCCGTGGCTTGCCAGGAAGGAGATTCAAAGGGAAAGTGAACTCCTTCAAGAAATCAGTATTCATTTTCCTCCCAATCTCTGGAAGACCTCAGATGCCTACTTAAAATAGGCCTTTCTATCTGGCAGGGGTGGGGGGACTGCCCAGATCAAGTGGCTTTGAGCGCTGTTCATTTTTTTTTTTTTTGTATATTTTTTTATTGGAGTTCAATTTACCAACTTATAGCATAACACCCAGTGCTCATCCCGTCAAGTGCCCCCCTCAGTGCCCATCACTCAGTCACCCCCACTCCCTGCCCACCTCCCCTTCCACCACCCCTTGTTCGTTTCCCAGAGTTAGGAGTCTTTATGTTCTGTCTCCCTCCCTGATATTTCCCACTCATTTTCTCTCCTTTCCCTTATAATCCCTTTCACTATTTTTTATATTCCCCGTAGGAGTGAGACCATATAATGTTTGTCCTTCTCCGATTGACTTACTTTGCTCAGCATCATAACCTCCAGTTCCATCCACGTCGAAGCACATGGTGGGTATTTGTCGTTTCTAACGGCTGAGGAATATCCCACTGTATACATAGACCACATCCCTTAAAGCATTTAGGGCACAGCTCCCAGTGTATCGCGTGGGCTGCTCCCTCTTGCCAAAGTCATATCCCTGCAAAACTCATCTTGGTCCCAATCTTTCTCCCGGCAAGTAGATCACGCACACTTTGGAGCTTCCGGCCCTTGTACTCAGGATCAGAGCTGCCAGGCACCCCATGTGGCCCTCGCAATGAAGGTTAGGGGAGCCCCAAGCCTTGGCCCAGCGTACGGGCCTGTATGTGGGCCGCTCTTTGGGAGCCGTCCTTGAGGAGCAGCCTCAACAGCTCACCAACCCACTCTGATGCCCCAGCCAAAGCAGCAGGGAACCTGGCAGCTCCTTCCGCACCCCCATCCCACGGGCTCCCCAGAGCAGCCGGGGGGAGAGTGTTCCCCGAGAGGGGTCTGCGGTAGGCCGAGCGAGCCCACGTAGGTGAGGACACCCCCCTACTCCCCCAACCCCATCCCCATCAGCTTCTCTTTCATCACCAGGACAACCTTTTGGATCCTTGGTCCTAGAGTGCATGTCTAGTGGAAAGTTTTAGGTTTATCGAGAAATGACCGACAGGTTGAGTTCCCATAGGCTTCCCAGTCTCCCTGTAAGAAACATTCTGCATTAACGTGGTGTGTTTGTCAGGAATGAGGAGCCAATATTGACACGTTATGATTAACGAAGCTCCCTGGTGGTGCTATGCACTCTGTGGGTGTAGTTCGACGTGGCACGGCAGAAGCTGAGGAAGGAATGGTTGTGAGTGATTTTGGTCCCCGCCCCCATGTTAAATGTTAGCAAACACTGATCTAAAGAGTTCTAATAAAGAATTGAATTTCAAAAAAAACACAAAAAACAAAAAACCACACCTCCACGGAGGTGTCATAGGCATCGTTTGCCTGCCCTAAAAATCCTCTCCACTCCACCTGTCCCTCCCTCCCTCCCCCTAAAAGTTTGATTCTATCATTCTCCTGTAAATCAAAACAACCCCCCTTCCAGCACCTTCCCCCACCAGGCGTAAAACACATACCCCTCCATCCCACCTTCACCTGGTGGAGTTACTACCCAAAGGCCCGAGTCCTCAGTGGGGGGCGCTATGCATCTTCATGCCCCACCTGGTCCCTGCCTACCTGTCCAGCCCCATTGGTCGCTCACCCTCACGTCGAATGAAGCCTTGTGGTCCAGGGCCCTGGCTCCTCCCTCTGGTAAACCTGGGCTGGAACCCACCTCCTCCACCCTCCAGCTGCCTGACCTGGAAGGAATGAACTGCAATGGACATTATGAAAGATCCATCACACACAGGGAGGATATCTGCAAGAAAGCAGCGAATGTAGACTAATCACATAAAGGGTTTGTATACGTCTCTTTTATTCCTCTAATCGGGCTTGAAAAGCACCTGCTGATACCCCAGGATGTCAGCATCCAGGCTCTAAGAGGTTAATAGCATATTCCTTGTGTCAGAAAACTTATCTTCCCATTAACTCATATCAACAAAAACAAGAGAAAAAATCTTTAAAAACCAAGAAAACAATAAATAAATAAATAAATAAATAAATAAATAAATAAATAAAATAAAACAAAATAAATAAAAACAAGAACTTGTTTACAAGTTGCTTTTCAGAAGAGCCACGCCAATTGAAGAGCCCACTGAGGGAGTACCTGAGTGCCATCTTCCAGTCCAGTTATCAGCACCTATCTCTGTTGTTAAAACACTTTCCAATCTTTTCATGCGAGGCAGCGTTTTGTTTTGACTTAAATTTATTAGATTATGCAGGATTTTTCATGGTTATCGCCCACTCTTTTCTCCTATGAATTATCATTTCATAGGTCTAATACGACCTGCACATAGAGCCTTTTGACTATTTCTTAGATTTTTTTTAAGCCTTTGTTTTATCCATATTGCATTGACTGATGCCCCAGCAGAGTGCTCAAGACTTGGGGTGTCCTCTCCTTATAACTGACCACACAGGAAGTGCTGATAACATGTCTCCTTCGAGATTCATGCTTGCTCTCTGTTTGGGGATGGTCTCCGTCATTAGGTTAAGGGAGGAACGTTTCTTCCCATTTCTCGTTAAGAATTATTTGCTTAACGAGTTGTGGTTTTATTCAGTGTTTTCTGAGTCTATTACAATGATAACATCTAAAATATTTTTTTGTGACTTTGTTAATATGATATAGATATTTCTAGATGTAGCTCCATTTTTCATTCCTGGAAAAAAAACCTGAGTTGGGTGGGTGTTGGATTATTTTTTTAGTCTTTATGATTGTATAAAGTGAGAATTATCTGTTCTTAAAGGTTTGGAAAAATTCACCTGTAAGGCTGTCTTTGTCTCTAAACTATCTGAGAGAGTCTCTATTGGGGCTTTTTTTTTACTAAGCTTCTTTCCACTTAGTTGTTTGTTTGTTTACTTACTTTTTCCCTAGATTTTTGCTGATGATTCAATTAATTAAGGAGTATAGGCTTATTCAGATTTTCTATATTTTATTAATGTATTGATATTTTCTAAAAGTTATATATTTTTTCTAACTGTTCACATTAATTGACATTAACTTATTTGGAGTATTTTGTGTCTACTTCAGTCTCCTTTACATTCTTAATGCCTTAATTTTTTTGGCATTTTTTTCTTTCCTTTTCTCTTATTCATTCTTACTGGAGTTTTTGCTGTTTTTTTCTACCTAATTAGTCTTTCTAAAGAACCATCTTTAGATCTCCGAGTTCACTTTCAGTAACTTTTGCTCTTGATATTACTACTCCTTTCTTTGATTTTCTTTTTATTTATTTTAATATTTCTTTCTCTTAATATATATATTTAAGGATATAAATTTATCTCCAAATGCCATTTCAGATACATGCCACAGTATTTGTATGAACTTGCGTCATTCCAAATATTTTATAATTTGCATTACTCTATGACGATTTCCTCTTTAAACTCAGGTTTGTCAGTAAATCTTTTATTTTTCAAAATGTATTTGATTATTTTCTTATTAAATTTATTGAAACATCTTCTTTATTGATTGTTCTTGCCTTGTAATGTAAGGACTCTGCTTTTACCTTCAATTTGTATATTTTCTGGAGTAATATCAGAAAAAGAATTTTCTTTCAGTCCTTGAGATATGTTTTTCCATTTTTTCCATTTAAAACATTTTTTGTTCAATCTATTTTAGATACATCTTTTATAAGAAATATATACATACATATATATTATCTGGCTGATTTTTAAATTTCAGCATGTGAGTTTGATCTATTGTATTCTTTGCAACAGGGACACATTTAAAATCATGACTCTCTTATTTCTTGGGCCTCTTTAACATTTCTTTGTGCACATTCTCCTTTCTATTTTTTTCATGAAGGATTTTACTTTTTTTCTATATCTTTTGTATTTTTCTCTGCAGGAAACCATCTATAGGGGTCCCTGGGTGGCGCAGCGGTTTGGCGCCTGCCTTTGGCCCAGGGCGCGATCCTGGAGACCCGGGATTGAATCCCACATCAGGCTCCCGGTGCATGGAGCCTGCTTCTCCCTCTGCCTGTGTCTCTGCCTCTCTCTCTCTGTGACTATCATAAATAAATAAAAAATTAAAAAAAAAAAAGAAACCATCTATAGATTGCATTCCTATTTCTGTGGTATCTATTTAAATTTTGCATCCCTGCTACCTGCACACAGGTGTCTGAGCTATTCCCCATCTCCAACTCCCTCCTGATGGGACCAGGGCTGCAGCACATTTTCAGGACCCAACAACGACTTCCCGCCCCGTTTCCTCACTAAGGCCTTCTCAGGTTGAGTTCACTCTACAAAACACACATAATTAATTATTATTTCTCATTGTCAATAATTAATTAAATTTACCAACGTGTTTTATCAATATATCTTACACGCATGTCTTCCCCTCTGGATTCGCCTTTCTTCTTGATGAAGCAAGGTTCTAGGAGCTCTTTCAATGAGGGTCTTTGAGTGGTAAACTTTCACCTTTGTGTATCTGAAAATATATTTATTTTTCCTTCACTCTTGAATCCTACTTAGTTGGATGTGAAACTCCAGCTTGACAAATGATTTCTCGCAGCACTTTGGAGACCAGCCTCCAGTGGACTCAGGCTTCTCTTCCTCCGTCTGTTGCATTTTAAAGTTTCTAACCAGCTCTGTTTTTTCTTGGCTACTTAGTCTTGATTGAAGTTTTCCTTTTTGTTTCAACTTTTTTTGTCTTTTAAAAATAGGTATTTTTTTTTCTTTACTTGAGGACTCTAAACATACTTATTTTAAGATCTTTTTTCATATAATTCCATTTTTCTAATTTCATCTGGAGCAAATGCATCTTCACAGTAATGACTATATTGCCTGCTTATGTCAGCAAGGAGTGTGTGCAAATGTTTCTTGCTATTTTGAGTTAATGGATCTTAAGAGAGAAGAGTTCTCTGTTCCTGCCCCTGCTTTCTGCCCAGGCCAGCAGCTTGCCTGTTGTCACCCTTTGGCTCCTCTGGACCTCACTGCCACACGAGGCCAATCCAGGTAACTGTACCCACCGGGGCTCAGCTCAGTTCTGGGCACAAGGCTAGGTCTGGATTTTTTTTTTAAGATTTTATTTATTTATTCATGAGAGACACACAGAGAGAGACAGAGACATAGGCAGAGGGAGAAACAACCTCCATGCAGGGAGCCCGATGCGAGACTCAATCCCAGGGCCCTGGGATCACGCCCTGAACCAAAGACAGATGCTCAACCACTGAGCCACTCAGATGTCCACTAGGTCCAGATTTTAGCTTCCTCCTATGCCCATTTTCCAGCAGGGATGTCTGTGGCCCATGGGCATGGCTACCTGAGACCTCCAGCAGCTCCCTCTCTGCCTGGATCTACTTCACTGCCATTCTCCAGGATCTGAGGAGGCATGGACCTAGTTTTTGTGTGCCTGTGACTTTATTATTTTTCCTTTTTTATGTTGTGATTTCCTGTATTTTATTTTATTTTTATGTTGTGATTTTTCCTGTATTTTATGTTGTGATTATGTCTTGGAACAGGGCGAGGCAGGGGCCTCAAATATGTACCTGTAGTACAATTTCTAATGACTATAAAAAAATTCTGTTATATTGTATGTTTGTTTCTAAGATTTTATCTATTTATTCATGAGAGACACAGAGAGAGAGAGGCAGACACAGGCAGAGGGAGAAGCAGGCTCCATGCAGGGAGCCCGATGTGGGTGGGACTCGATCCTGGGTCTCCAGTATCGTACTCTGGGCCAAAGGTGGTGCTAAACCGCTGAGCCACCCAGGATGCCCAAAAATTCTGTTATATTGTAATCCTTATCTAACTATTACTTGCATTTCATTTAATTTTTTAAATTATAAATAACTTTATACTGATTATAGTCTATATACATTTTTCTCTACACTCTAGGATAAATTTCTTGGAAGAAAAAAATATGCCAACAGATATAAACATTTTAAAAATGTCTTTAGCACACTGAATTTTTTTTCCCAAAAATATGGCAAGTGTGGGTGTGGATGTATGGGGTGCAAGTGTGGGTGTGCATGGAGGTGTGGGTGTGTGAGGTAGGGGGTGGGTGGGGCTGGAGATAAGAATGTAGAAGGATGCTGACCTATATAATATACTACATTAGTGCTCCAGAATTAAAAAGAAAAAAAGTATGGACTAGGGTTTTCTTTTGTTAAATATTTGTTTTCTCTCCATTTTTAGTTTTTCCTTCTGATCATGAAAATAATGCAATAAAAATCATATTTGATCCTTGTCTTCGATATTTATGTATGTGGTATCCATGCTATACTATTTTATGTATCACATTAATATGTAGTAATATGTATTTATCAAATTAAATTTTATATTTGCATTGATTTAATAAATATTAGGTGGTATGTGTTTGGGCCTTTATTTTGCTTTATTTCCTTCAACCTGTCATGATCATTTTCCTAGATCATGGAAAGGTTTTCTGAAAAAAAATGCCCCATGGTAAGTTATTTTTCCATCTTATGAGTCTATTATAATTTACTCATTTTCTAGTTCTTGGCTACTTAGCCCCTTCCAGTTCTAAGACAACTTTAAGCGTTTCATTGAACATTTGTGGGATCCATGGCCCCACGCTGTCGGGTGGCATCAGTCCCTTCGTGTACCTGACACTCTGAATGCTCCTTCTTCAGACTTTGGTGGGTACAGAGCCTAAAACAATGATAAGTCAGCCTCAGCCTCAGGGAGCCCAGGAACAGTGCAAGGACAGGTGCAGGGGCAGACACAAGAAGCCTGGACTGGCCTGCTCCGGCAGCCCTCGGGGCCTCACCTGAGAGCCAATTGGCCTCACCTGGGAGCCACCTGTCCGCTGTGCAATAAGAGATGAGCAGAGCTGGGAGGGATGACCATGTGTGTCTGCGTGTGAGTGCACATAAGTGCACGTGCATGTGTTCCAGGCTGAGAATTCTGCTGGTGGAAAGGTGCTGGGCAAGCAGAAGACACGCAAGGGACCTGCCCTGTGGGGAGGAGGGACCCTGGCTTGTGAGATGCATATGACCTATTTACTAGGGGAGCTGCAGGAGGAGCTGCAGGAGGGGCTGCAGGAGGGGCTGCAGGAGAAGCTGCAGGAGGAGCTGCAGGAGGGGCTGCAGGAGGGGCGTGAAGCTGCAGGCGGTCTGTGGTCTGTCAGCCTCGTGGGGGCGTTGGGGACACCGTGGGTGGCAGGGCGGTGACGGCAGAGCAGCGGCAGGGGTGAGTGCGCAGACCTCGGCAGGCCTGGCTTCCCAGGGCTTGGGGAGGTCCGCAGAGGAGACCAGGTCGGGGTTTCCACTCGTGGCTGGTGGCACCGTGGAGGCAGCAGGCAGGGAGGGAGAAACCGGTGTGGGTGGGAGGCTGACCCGTTTGGGACAGTGGAGTTTTGAGATTAAGGGGAGATGTTGAGGTGCATTTGACCGTGGGAGTGCGACGGTCCGATGAGCCACTGGGGCCGGGCCTCCGCAGCCCTGGGCCCTTGATGCCACGGGGCCTGGGCAGGGGAGCGAGAGGCACTGGCTGGCCGGGGTGTCAGGGCGGGAGGGCTGGGCGCAGGGCCGGAGGGTCCCCGGGGAGCCCAGGCCAAGGGGTGTGCACGCCCGGGGGGCCGCACCTTAGCAGGGAAAAGCCTGCACTTCAGCACAAACCAGGCTCGGAGCTTGGGAAGCAGACAGGGTGCCTGGAGAGGAGGAGGAGGATGGAGGACAGAGTGGAGAAAGACTCCCAGAAGCTGGTCTGCCAAGGCAAAATGGGGTGTCAGACAGAGCCAAGACCTGCAACCGGGGTCCCCAGGGCCCCTGGACTAACGGGCCCCCAAGCCCAGCAGGTGCACCCACCTGGGCAGAGGGAAGCCGTTGGGAGCTCGCCGGGCCCAGATCATGGGGCTTCCAGGTGCCGGAGGCAGAGGTCGGAGGAAATGACTCAAAGGCCCTCGGCCGTCCCCCTGGGGGCACAGGCGATGGTTCCGCGACACGATTCGTGTCAGTGGGTGGAGAGGAAGAGCTGAGATACGGCCGCTCCCATCCGTGGAGAGCCTGGCACACGGCGCAGGTAAGTCAGGCAGCGAGGCGGCGGGGCCTGTGCCACCCCCCGGGCCGCCCCTCGTGCTGTCCTGATGGCAGCCCTGACACGGACACGAAGAATCCGAATCAGTGGTGGGTGGAAATGACGGTGGCCCCGGCCAGGGTGGCCGACAGCAGCGCCAGCGAGCGCGCAGGGGGGTCCACCGGGCCGGGCCTGGGCTCCGGCCTCCTCCCGCCCAGGAGCAGTGGGTGGGGGGGCGGGGGGGGACAGAACCTGCTGGAGCCCGGAAAGGGCTGTGAACTGCGACTCAGAAGCACAAAGTATGTGAACGAGGAGACCGTGCGCCTCGGCTGCGCGGGGAGGCATCCCTGGGCCCCCCACACTCGGCACCTGCCCACCGAGTCGGAGCCCGGCATGCGGGCGCCCCCTCGGGAAGAGGACTCGTGGTTGCCGGGCTGACCCCGTGAAGCCTGGGCCGGGAAGTCCCGGGTCACCCCAGGTCAGCGGGAAGCAAAACGCTTGGCCCGTTGGCCATGATGTTCGCTGGGGCAAAGGCTTCCTTTGCGTCAGACGGATGAGAAGAGGCTGGGTTGGCCTCTGACCCCAAGCGGCCCGGCCCGTCTTTCCCTTTATTCTCTTTCCTCGATTGGATTTTTCGAGGCCGCCCCGTCCTGGAGAGCCCACGCCGCAGGCTCGCGGGGATCCTGCTCTAGGCACGCGTCCTCCTGACTCGTGGGTCAGAGCCTCGGGTGGCACCTGCGGGGCGCGCGTGGCCTCTGGCCGCATTATCACTGTTTCAGGTAAAGAGACTGCTGGAAGAGTAGTTAGTGGGTTTGTAAGGGGTCCCCCAGCTCATCTGGGGAGGATCCTCAAGCCCCAGAACCCACCAGCTCAGAGTGCAGCCCTCGAGAAAACCTCTCCGTCCACTCGGGGCTCATTCTCCTTGAGCAGGACACCCCCCTCCCCATCTTACTGAAGCACCTGGACTTCAAATGGAAAGTCAGGTTCGAGAGGCAAAAGCCTCACCTTTGCGGTTATGGCCGGGCTGGGTTTTGAGGCAATTTATTTATTTATTTATTTATTTAATCTAATTTTTTTATATAAATTTATTTTTCATTGGTGTTCAATGAAACTAGACTAGCTAGAATGACCATGGTGAACTTTTAAGAATAAACGCAAGCGTGCATATAGATTTAATTTATACTTTGGGTGTTCGGAGGGCTAGATCTGCTTGTGGGAGTTTTAAGAGGATGGTCTCCCTCTCTGCCTTGTTTCGCTCCCATCACACATCCCGGTGATGTCCTTGCTTGGTGAGTCAGAAGCCAGCATTTCTGGTGCTTTCCTTTCTTTCTTTCTTCCTTTTTCTTTTTCTTTTTCTTTTTCTTTTTCTTTTTCTCTTTCTTTCTTTCTTTCTTTCTTTCTTTCTTTCTTTCTTTCTTTCTTTCTTCTTTCTTTCTTTCTTTCTTTCTTTCTTTCTTCCTTTTTCTTTTTCTTTTTCTTTTTCTCTTTCTTTCTTTCTTTCTTTCTTTCTTTCTTTCTTTGTTTCTTTCTTTTTCTTTCTTTTCTTCTTTCTTTCTTCCTTTCAATTTTATTTATTCATGAGAGACACACAGAGAGAGACAAAGACACAGGCAGAGGGAGAAGCAGGCTCCCTGCGGGGAACCCGATGCGAGACTCGATCCCGGGACCCCAGGATCACACCCTGAGCCAAAGGCAGACGTTCAACCACTGAGCCGCCCAGGTGCCCCTCTAGTGTATTTCTTATTTAGTTATTTGAGAGAGAGAGAGAGAGAGAGAGAGAATGCAAGTAAAGGAAGGGACAGAGGGAGAGAGAGAATCCCAAGCAGACTCCCCACTAAGCACAGAGCCTGCTGCGGGCCTTGATCCCACGTCCCTGAGATCATGACCTGAGTTGAAACCAAGAGGCCGACACTCCACCGACTGAGCCACCCAGGTGCCCCTTCTGGAGTATTTCTGGCTTTTCTTTCTGTCCTATCAGGGTGGGGCTGGATGTTACAGCATAAATATATGGACACGTCAATGTATAAAACATGCAGAAGTATGAAATATATATACATCTATGTCTTGTATTTGAAATTTACATTTTTTTAATAATGCAGCTTTTTATCATTTTAGCTTATGTGTCATCGTAGACTGATGGCTTCAACTGACAATATTTGGGATCTCCTTTAGTGTCATGACATGTATTTCTTTTGTGCCCGTGTATCATCTGACCCCAACACCACTCTCCCCTGACCCAGATTTAGGATCCCTTACACTCCAGCCCTCCTCCCATGGGTGAGCCGACCTTTTCCCTTGATTCAACAGAGATCCATGGCTTAAGCCTCAAACACCTCTACGCCTGAAGCTCCAGGCTTCATCCTCTGGTCCTTGGGCAGACGTTGTACATCCCACCCCACATCTATGCCTCCCCTTCTCTCAGCTCCTGGCACTACAGCCCCTGTTCACCTGAGGCAGGATCTTGGGAGACATCCTAGCCTCTCTTTGGTTTTTTACTACTTATATATTATTGATCCATAAATCCTGCGGGCAGGTAATTCCCCCAGAGGTGGCCTCCTCATTGTCCCTCATGATTCTGCCCCTTGGCTGATGGAAGCACCACATGCCTGTCCTCCAAGCTAGAATCTGAGGATCACCTTTGACCTTCACCCTTCCCTATGTCCCAACGTCAGTTATCTCTTGTTTGATAAAATCTATTTTCTGAACCAGAACTGCTCTAGTGCTGCCCAGACCACTGTCAGACCTCGTGACGGTCCTCCTTGCACACAGCTTTCTCCAAGGCCACCCTCCACACTGGCGCTCTCTGCCCATTCTCCATCCTCATCCCTCACTGTGCGCCACCTTCAGTAACACCGCACGGCTCACAGTGCTTTGAGCAAACCATGTGCCTTCCCTGCAGTGTCTTAGTTTTTTTTGTTTTTTTTTTTAGGGTTGGTGTATCTTTTATACATACCTGGCCAGGTGGCTCACCCCTGGGCATCGTCTACGGTAGTTACGATGCCATGCCAGCACACCCCCACCCACCCAGCCCTCTCTGTGACCTGGACAGCCATATGCATACCTGGCTCATTTCCCTTGCTGTGGTGAATTATGGCAGTTTCTTCACATTCCTGTCTCCCCAGTGGGGCAGCAAGGGGGTCTGGGGCAATGCCTTAATCATTTTCATATCTCACGGCCTGAGTCCATGCTTGGCATATAATAAACATCAATAAATAATCACTGAGTGAATAAATGAATGAATTCAGGGTATTTTCTGGGCCTAGTTCAACCCAGATGTACTACAGGGAAGGAGACACTGAGTTGGTCTCTTCTAGCATTTTCGGCTCATCTCCTCCAGCTCTCCCATATCTATCCTACATTGCCAGCAACAGAGTGGTCATCCACTCTTGCATTTTCTCCCTCAGTAATCTCATCCACAATCTTGGCTTTGATTCCCACCTAGTCTCGGATGAGTCTCAAAGGTGCATCTCTAGCCAGACTTCTCCTCCGAGCTCCACATCTGTTTAGCCAGCTGCCTGTTTGGAGCTCCCTCTGGCACCCACAAGCCAGTGCGCCTCACCCCGGAACTGCCCTCTTGCAGGCTCCCCGCCCTGTAAACCATCCTACCACCTGCTCCTGGGAGTCAGTAGAAACAGGAGTTATTCTGAGCCCCTTTCTCCAAATCCCCGTCCACCATATCCCATCCGTCACAAACTCTGCAAGAATTCGCCCCTTATTTATCCATCCAACAGATATTTATTAGACACCACTTATGAGCTTGGCTCTCCTCTGGGCCTTGGGAATTCGGTGGTGAAGGAGACAAGAAAGCCCTCGGTCTCCTGGAGTTTACATGGGGGAGAAACAGTCAACAGGCAGATCCGTAGCTAGGTAGTAATAAATACTATCAGTGTCATACGATATAGTGACGGGAAGGGAAGGGCGGTGTGTGGTAAAACTGCCCAGTGCCCACCCAATGTCCACTCTCCCTTCCTAATTTGAATTAAAAATCTGATTGTATTTGCGGCAACAGTGTGCCTGGCCAAAAAACAGCGACAAGAGAAAACATAGTCTTCATTTCCAGCTCCCTTCACCACCAGCGTGGTCATGGCATGCAATTCTGACCAAAGAGACCCAAGAGTTGGTGAGTTGGGGTGTCTGAGGAATAAATGTCTGCTTTCCAGATGCAGGTACCTTCCCATTCCCTCTGCTGCTTCTGCCTTCCTTTCTGGAATGTGAACAAGAGGCTAACACTACGGCACCCCCAGGTAGCCATGAGCTGCTGAGGGGATGAAGGTCCTTGCAGGGACTGCAGAGCAAAAGGCTGAAGCCCAGACACGTGCGCTGTGGGATCCTACCACCACCCCAACCCTGGCTCCAGCTTCTGGCCTCATGAGAAAAACCTGGCCCAGCTCCACTCGGTTGAGCCTCTCTGTGACCTCTATGGCCTTGTATTACCTGCAGTCTAGAGCGCTCCCAGGTGGACGGGCAGAGAACCTCGCAGTATCCTGAGACCCACGTACAGGTCTCCCTCCGCACGCTACCAACAGACCATGGCAGTGGCCTCCTGTCTGCTGAGCCAGCGTCCATGCTGACCTTGTGCAATTTCTCACCGACACCGCAGTCCACATGCAGACTGGATCCCTCTCTGTGCTTTCTGGAGTCGTCACTACAAAGACAGAATGCCCCGAGTGTGGCCTGCAAGGCCCCGTAGGGCCCAGCCACCCCCACCCTCATCTTGCCCTGGTCTCCAATCTCAGCTCCCAGCCTCCCCAGCTGCTTCCCAGGCCTCACACTTACTTGTTCTCTACTCTGGTTTCTCCTTCCCTCTCAACCAAGTCTGGCCCTCTCTGCTCCTTCCTTTAAGACTTAGCTTCACTGCCTGTTGCCTTGGCCAGATTAAGTCCCCCGACCCCCCATAGTCTCTGTACCAGGTCTCGCAACCTTCCGAGACAGAACCTTTGGACAGGGTGTTTGATGACTATTCGTTTGAATAACTGTTGAATCACTTGAAAAACGTGTACTTGATCATTGTGAGACAGTAAAGACTGTTTTTGTCTCCTGCTGGAATCCCAGAACCTAGCGCAATGTCCCACATCCGGAATATTTGTGGTACAAATAGATGAACAAATACACCAATGCTTTAATTCTTCTCTGGAAGCTGTTCCCTTTGCCTTTCATTTCTATCTCCACCTGAGGATCTATGTCTCATCCTTTAAAATGTAGAGATTCAGTAGATGGTGTTTCAACAAATGAAATGAGGTAGTACCAGTACACCATCAGTGCAGAGGTCTGACGGTAAGCCCTCAGTCAGGGCCAGCCATCAGTGGTAGCCTTTGTCTTGGCTTTGAGTCCATTCTTTCTGGGCAGAATTAGGTCTTTCAGCTTTTGTGTTTCTCTGGGTCCCAGTCTCTACACCTATTTGTAGAATGTCTGCACATCAAGAAACGTTTACAGAAACACACCACCCCGCCATCCGCCACGCTGTGAATACCTCTAAGGAACGAATTCATCTATCTTTTGCTTGGTCCTACACCAGCATTTCCAACACATCAAACATGTTTTAAGGTCATTGGAATCGAAGAATTCTACCTGATAGAAGACTACAGCAAGGACGTGCCTTGTCCTCCCACAGCTGGGGAGCAGTGAGGAAGCCAGACTCAAACTCTGGAGTATTGATCCAGGTTCTGGTCCTTGTCTTTCCACATCGATGCCCCCAACATTCCGGTTTGTGTGGTGTACATAATTTTACGAAATATAATGACTAACGCATACAATTCTAGGGATTTACACAAAAATCTCTATCTTTGTAATATCTCCCAGAAGATAATGAATTCTCCTATCTCTCACTGAGCTCAATCCTTTGTAATTATATAGAGAATTAAATTACTGGTTTATCTGAAAACATACTTTTCCCCAATGGTATCCATTCTCTAATTAGTCACAATCCTTTTAAAATAATCCTGGCATGGCATGCGTAGGACAAAAGTAGTTGTGAAATTCAAACATACCGTGGTTTCTCTAATTTCTATCGATTTGGTATGAGTACCTCTCACTCAACAGAAATCCATTTAACAGGATTCAGAGCAGGGGGAGTGCAGGGGTCAAGCCACCTGGTGGAACAGCCTTCCTTGGCCTGCGGGCGCCATGGAGAGTTGTGCTGCCATCTTGAGCCCACCTCCGTGTCCCTGCTGCCGGTGCCAGTTTGAACGGCTCACTCCTGTTTCCGAATGAGTTCTGACTAAACGCCATCAACCATATGACAGGGTCTAACAAATATCAGCACTCTGCCAGGTTCAATAAACACCCTTTTCAGGGTAATGGTCCTTAATGAGGACACCAGCCATCAGTTAGGTTGGGAACACACCGTAATTATTACTGGGCAAAGATGTCTGGAGAGAGACCTGCAAGTGTAAGGATTGGAACAACGTGGGGGAAGGGAGCTCATAAAAAAAAAAAAATCACTCTAAACTTTGTGCTGGGGGGAGAAAAAAAAATAAGTCAAGTTTTAGGGATTATTTCCAAATCAATGTCAACAATTTATCTGGGGATCTAGGGGTTAAATAGTCACTCATGTAATCCGTGCCAAATTTTATGTATCTATAATTAAGTCAATGAGAGAATCGGAAACTTGCTTGATGGAGCACTTGGCTAAATTGGATCTATTACATGGAGCAAGGAACACCTTCCATCAAAATAATCCTTTAGGGTCTGCCATGAATGTCATGGATGTTTCCATCATAGCAGCTGAGACAGCCTTTGCCCCCAAGGAGCTCAATATATTATGGCTGTGTTTGTGTATAGCTCGTCTCCCCAATTATAAGACCGAAAGTATTAGACACCACCTTAAAGGTGCAGAAAAATGGTCCATCCGAGCTCAGAGGAGGGCAAGAGTGCTTTTGGATGGGAGGGGTTGGAATGGTTCCTTGGAAGAGGTCACATTTCAGCTCATTTATTCATTTAACGCTAATTTGTTGAGTGCACGCTCTGTTCCAGTTGGCCCTGGAGACTCAGGGGTGGCTGAGACAGGGCCCCATTCGGACAGTGACAAGGTGGAGTGTGGGAGACTTAATACATAGGTCCTGAAGGGCACTGAGGATTTTGACAGGTAAGCGAGGGTGGGGGAAGAAGAGTGTTCTATAAATTGACACAGGCAGAGTGACTGCCACGAGAGCAGCACGGACGTTCAAGGGATTGTCAGTACCAAAAAAAGAACACAACTTTTATTGAGCACCTACTGTGTACCAAGCACTGCCTCAGATTCATATATTTTGTGTTATTAATGCTCCAAAAGCCCTCTGAGGTAGGGATTATTTTCAACACAATTTTATAGAGGCACACACGGAAGTTTAGGGGATTTCACTTGTGCAAATTCAAGAGGCTGTTAAGGGGAGGGTGGGGAATTCATTTCCTGGTCTTTTTTTTTTTTTTCTTCCTCTACCAGTTGCCTAGAGTACAGAGTGTTCATAAGGCAGAAGGGCAGCTGGCTGAGGAGGCTATGTGCTGGGCCATGGAGGTCCCTGTCGCTCTGAGTTCAAGTCTAAACAGATGAGTGGAGTGTTCCGTGGAAAGACTAACCAGGCTGCATAAGTGATGGGGATGGATGAAGGGGCATTGGGAATGAGATGGATGAGGCCCCGGGCTAGGGGCTGCCGTTGGCTGGGGAAATTGGAAGGCAGGCATGGATTGGGGATGCGGGGAGGGCATTCAGAGGACATTATGCCTGGGATCTCGTTCTTTTCCAGGACAATGAAATGGAACCAAGGGAAATGTGTGCCCTCCCTCCCCCCTGGTCTTCAAACTGCTTGTTTCTAATTCAAGCCTGGATATAAACACAACATAGAGTGAAAACTAGAAAACAAAATCTGTGCCAATCACAATGGACTGGATGAATCCGTTTTGGGGGTGGAGAGGTCAAAAGCGTACACCCTTTCTGAGGCCCTGCAAATTACAGATGCCCCACTGCTGTGGAAGCTCTCGGCGCCCTGCTAGGTGCCCACACAAGGGCGAGCCCAGAAGCTTCACACTTGAATCTCCCTTGGACGGCGGGTGCCTGTACCACGGCCAGACGGAGGCTGCCTCTGGTTGAGAGCGTGGGCCAGCCTTCCTCTGGAACCTGTTTCTAGAACTGCGATTCTCTAACAGAATTCACTACGGTCCACTCCTGATCCTGTATTTGAATTATCCACAGGAAAATACCGGGCTGGCTTCCCTTCGACTCCTCGTGTGCTCCTGGGCCGCCTTCCAACACGGTGTACACTCAGGAGATGGCAACTGATTTTAATATTAATCAAAGCCAAGCATAATTAGGAAAATAAATCTGCTTCAAAAAATGTAGTGTAATATATTCCAAACTCCAGTGGAAAATACAGATGCGTCCTTAGGATATCTAGCGAAAAGGAAAGACAGCATTGCCGCCCACGGAATCATAGCGCCGCGTAGACTGCGCACACCTGCCCTGAAGAAAGAGTCTTCGTCAGGGCACGAGCCCTAACTCAATACTCTGTGCAGACGTAAGTACCATAGTTTACTCCCGGTGTTTTTGTCCACACGGACATTTATAATCAATGCGGATGTTAAGAATAGAGTCTTACCAAAGCGAACAAGAACGCTGGGCATCAGTTACCGCAACCTTGACAACTGGAGCGACTACGTGGTAGAGAAGACAGTCGCAGCAGATGTCTCACGGTGACAGTTCTCTGTGCCAAACCGGCAATGGCCATCTAGTTAAAGGTAATGAAAGGAGAGTCCTCTTTCCATCCACATGCTAATTTGACATTGAAATCAGCGTGTTTCCTGGGAACGCGTGTCGATGCTCCTGCAAACACGGAATGTTGCCTTCTAAGAGAATCTGAGCCAGGTGCCTTAGCGAGAAATGGCTTCTTGACAGGATGTTCCCGCCAATCTCATCAATGACGCTATGATACCTTTAACACACCGATTTTTCCAAGAAGCTGTTTCTTACTGAAGACGGGCCGATTGTTAACTTTTCCTTGTACTTGGGATTCTGCAGATGATTTTAATTATGGTAACATCGGGAAATTAATTCTCTCCCGTCCCTGCGCCAGAATAATTCTCCTATTGGGTAGACCCTGCCACTTCCCTTAATGATTTTTGACGTCACCCTGATAATTATTATCTTTCCCGACACTAAAGAACAAAACCAGTTTCTGCAAAAAGCAAAGAGTGACACGATTGTAAACAGAGATAGTGCGTGCATTATTGTGCTCGAAACTGCTAGAGGAGTCAGATCAAGAAGGAAAATGTTTGAGTCATTTGCGGAGGAAAAAAGGTTTAATTATCAAGATTTCTAAAAGAGATGATGATGTGCTCAGTATGGCACCTAAAAGACGGAGATTGATTTCTTTCTGAAGCAGATATCCAGAACTAAACATCAGGAGCAATTAAAAATGGTGGTCTTTTGTAAATTACTCCCAGAAGAAATCTTGGAAATCTTTCATTTTAGTCATTTCGGTCCAGTGAACCATAAAGCCATTATGAAGGAACAAAAATACTAGGGAGAAAATTGAAATACAACAGTAATTAACAATATGAATATATCAAAATAAAAATGAATTGGAAAGATAATGGTCATCACATATGCAACATAAAATGAAAACATTAAAATCTTCCCCAAATCAAATCTAAAGCTAAAAGACACTCAAGGCAAACATAGATCAAACCGGGCGCTGTTTTCCAAGATTGAAACTGAAGGACTATTTATAGCATCTCTCAAAATGCACAATGAAGGTGTCTTCAAAGGTTTGTTTTCCTTATTTTCCAAATCGACTCCTAGTTTTCCTAGAGCCCTCTAACGCACGCCGTGTGGTTCGTTTCCTATTTACTTTAGAATCATAGTTAATAACCCCCATCTTAGATTTTCACTTTTACTTCCATATGCTAAATGCCAACAAAGAATAATAGAGGAAAAGCATGGGGAATGTGCTGCTATCACAAACACAGATTTCCCTGTGGGTTCTCTAATACTTTACAGACAAATGTTAAAGATTTATTGCACATGAACATCAAACATGGTTTTACTACAGTTCTCATTTGGATCAAATTGACACATTTTACATTCATTTTAGCCTAATGAGATTCTTTCACTACACATTATATTCTGAGTGACCCCGTACATTAAATTTGTGGCATGGAACAAACCCATTGATATAACAAAGCCCCATTCTTACTGGTTTCTTAATTTACAAAAGAGAGAAAACAGTTTAGCAAAATCATAAATCTTGAACAAATGAATGTATTAATCGGCACTCAACAGAGAATACAAATACTATGTAGATAGGTTGTGTTATGCATGAGGTTCATTTGCAGCCTTGATAGCTAAACTCTTCTAGACTTGGATTATAATCTGAATATTCAACAGTTCAGGCATATTTCATAATTTAAATCGAGGGACTTAGTAAAGACAAGCTACAATCTTAACAAGGTTGGGAAATTAGATTTGCAATTCATTTTTAAATCATCGCTAACGGGCTGCTGTGATTCAATATTTACCTTGGTGCACAATTACTTATTTTTAAAAAATCAGCGCTCTGAAATAGTCCCGGGTCCTCATCCTGACGGTAAGGACTTCGAGGGAAGTGTGCGCGGCGGTGGCAGCGGCGGCGGCGGCGGTGGCAGTCGTAGTGCCTTTCCTCCTAGAGGGAGGAGGTGACCTTGAAAAGAGGTGAAAGGAAACTAGAAAATGTTAATTAAAATTATTAGCGCTGTTTGAGGTGCTTATCTTGTTTACTGCGAAGGTGTTGTTCCCTTCTGCGTAATTAGGGGTAATTTTACTTACTTTCAAGTCTGTAATTTTAAATATCACAAAGTTTTATCTTCCGGCGTGAAGTAATTCATTATTGGTTTGTGTGTAACTGCT
The DNA here is from genome assembly GCF_048418805.1 of Vulpes vulpes. Lineage (NCBI taxonomy): Eukaryota > Metazoa > Chordata > Mammalia > Carnivora > Canidae > Vulpes > Vulpes vulpes. The sequence goes on along the minus strand of NC_132794.1, from coordinate 114,975,232 downwards.
TGATGTTTTAATCAATATATGCAACTTCCAACAAGTCGGTGATAATTTATCTAGAGGTTTCAGATACCTTTTGGAGTGGCAGATTGCACATGGCACACCAACGGAAGTCTTTTTGTTGTTGTTAGAATTTCAACGGCGTTCTTAGGTTTTTGATGTGGGGAGGGATTTTTACTTGATCTGTCTTTTTGTATTTCTTTAAATCCAAGATTTTACAGGCCAGCAAGATTGGCAAAATGAACTTCTCTGAATCTGCTCTATCTGGAAACAAAAACGCTCCTGTCACCTAATCCAAGAAACACACACACACACACATACACACACACACAATATTTCTACACCCTATAAGAAATAAACATCGTACAAGTTACTGATGTATTTTGATCCAGGTGGTCTATCTAGCTGTTGTTTCCAATGTGCAGATGCAGCCAAATTTCGTATTAAAATTAATTATTGAAGGTCTCAATGTTCAGGAAGTGCCCAGATGACATGACATAATGGAGACTTTTATGCATAATTATGATACTTGAGGAATAAGTCTTTCTGAATTTTTCTGCAAAATCTTCCATTTTTGAGAAGTTTTTTTTTTTTATCATTGGAAAGTAGAGAAATGTCTATGCTTGATTTTTTTTTTCATTTATAGTAAGTTGTGATTTTTTTTTTCCCCTCTTAGGTGAGCTGACAAAATGAAGGTTACTATTTTTGTGAAATAGAGATTTGGTTAAGACATAATATTTCAACACAACTTCCATTAAATTGGGAATAAGAAAGTGTTCGGTATTAATATCAAAGGGCACCTTCAATTGATGATTATTTTTTAGCTCAGTGATCTGCCTGAAGAGTTCAATGGAAACCATCCTTAAAGATACCAAGTGGCGTTTCAGAGATGTGTAATAACCTGTGTACCTGAGAATGTCACTCCACTTCTTTGTAGAAGAGCATGATAGTGAAATTCAAGATAGAATATTCTAGAACAGGTTAGAGCATAACATTCACCATTTCTACAGGGAATCAAGCGATTACTTCTCCAGGATAAACAAGAACCAAAACGAGTTCATGCCCTCAACCGGAGCCTGGTTTTTCGGATGATTCCCCAAGGATGCTGAATTGGTTCCCCTGTGGCTCAATAGAGTTAACGACCCTCTGAGAGAACTTCCTGAACTTCGCAAAAACACTGTCCTGATTAAGATCCTCCACACGGTGTTCCCATCCCACTTGCTCAGTAATTACCAGGCTCTGAACAACCCCATCAGCACGACTGGAGAAGCCTTTTGCAAAGTGCTAAGGAAGCAACCCCAGTTATTTAACTAAGGGTGGGCAAGAAGCCCGGCGGTGGGGACAGGGTGGCTCCATGTGTCCCCAGGAGGGGCCTTTGCTCTGCCTTCCTGAGCTCTCCCTCCTCCCACTTGGCCTCCTCGAAGCTGCTGCTCCTGAGTGTCTCTCATGCTCAGCCACAGTGGCTTCCTGCCTGGACCCCAGCTGCTGTCACCCTGCCCCTACCGTCCACCTCCCCAGTGGCGGCAAAGATCCAGGCCTTGCCATGTCAGCGCTTAAAGTAAGCCATGGCCCATCCTACCTGGAGTAAAATCAAACACCCACCAGCCCACCCTTCCCATCTTGCACTCCTGACAGCCCCTTCTTACTTGTCTTCTTCTTATTCTTCAAAAAGTCAAGCTGTCCCTACTGCCCCTGTCCCCTGTCCCACAGAGCACCAGACTATTACTAGATATCCAGGCCCAAAGAGGGGGTCCTCGCACAATCTGAGCAGTGCCCTGGCAGCTGGCCTACAGCTTATTCCTGGCTTCATGGCCATCTCCACACTCAGGTCCCACGGACACTTTGTTGATGCACTTCCTCAGTCACTGTGTGCTTCCGGGCTTTCCCCACCCACCCAACGCTCCCCGAGGAAGGCCTGGCCTGTCATGTTCTCCACTCCATCCCTGACACCTGAAAAGGCATATAGGAAGGAAGAACTGAATGCTTGCAGGACGTGATACCACGGTTCAGCATAGGTGAGGCATTTTCACACGCCTCCCAGCCTGGGCGGTGGAGCTGGAGTCCTGGCCAGCTCAGGCTTCACCTTTTGAAGAAATCACCTTCCATCCCACTTCCCAAGTCCATTCCCCGATCTGCCTGTGAGGGCCCTCAAGGCCAATGCCATCTCCCCCTCAGCATTCCTCAGTAGTCTCACCCGAAGACATTGGGGGCACCTTTGCCAAGCCTCAGCATCTCGGTTCCCTGCATCTGAAATGGCCACGTTGCATAGGGCCAGCACTTGGCCTACTCCCACAGTAAGAATCAGGGTGTGCTACACAGAACCCAGGCTGACAGCTCTCTGTGGGGTAGATGAGGGCAACACTAGGGGAAGGGCTTTGAATGATTTTTGCAGGAGTGGGAAAAGCTTGGTGCCATCGATGAGGTGGTTGTCCTGTCTTCACAGACTGGTGGCTGCCAAGGCTCAGTCCCAGCCCTGACCAAGGCTGTGCTCTAGGCCCAGTGAGCTCACACCAACCACTATGTCTTCCTGCAGGCTTGTCCGTTGACCACGTAACTCCAGCTGCAGCTCTGTGGGATGTGGCAGCTCCTTCTCCAACATGAGGAGCCACCTCTCACTCGCCTCTGAATGAATGCTGCGCTGCTGTGCCAGGGGGAGTCAGGTTGTAATTCCAGCTACCCTTTCTGGCTACGGTTAGCCCCCTCCCCCTACCAAACGTTGTCCCCGGGAAAATGTTCACTGTAAGGGAACTTCTGAAAAACCAATGATTGCATTCTGGGAGTAAAGTGACCACTTGGAGAATAGGACTTCTGAAGTTCTGAAGTTCTGAATAGGAATTCTGACTCTAGCTTCCATGAGTCACCATCATATTGAGAATAACTCTGAGAAGGATGGGAGCAATCATCGTCGCAAGAGCCCTGAGAACTTCCCTCTGCTTCATAGACAAGCACTCGGGCTTCGGGAGGTCAAGGAACTCGGTCACGGCCACATGCTGGGAGGGTCTGAGCTGGGACCCGAAGCCACATCTGTGTGACTCCTTCTTCCCGCCCTTCCGCCGAGCACCATCTTGTCAGCCGTCTTGTCATTTTAAGGCACATCAGGCAATATTGAAGGAAATGTTCTTTTTTCAAAACCACTGAGGTTCTGGGAGCACTTTTCCTTTTTCTAGTTTTCTAAACCTTCTGTAGATTGAACACTTGTTAAGGTGATGGCAGTGGATCGGACACAAGAAAGGCTGGCTAGCTTAAAACCAAGTTCATTTTTGAATCCGCGGTATGTTTGCTCAAAGCCAAAGGCCAAGGGGATTTATAGGGTTGTTGGAAGTATTTTCCCTGAGGACTTAAAAAATATTCTGCAAGAGCTGGTTTTTAATAAACTCTGAGATTGATTTGCTTCCAACGTGCCCCCTGTTTATCTTATTGGTTCACTGCTAATGGTCCCCCAGGACTCGAGGAAGGTTGGAGAAGAGTGGGTGGTGGAGGAGACAGAGGGGAGTTTCAGAGGAAGACAGCCACGGCCCGGGCCTCACGCCATGAAGACCATTTGGAGGAGTAATACTTTCTGACCCAGCTTTGATCAACTTCCCCTTGCCTCGCCCCCACCCTCGCGGCTGCCGCCAATCGCCACCACTATATTCTTCAAGAACTGAACAGAAGCATCTTTTTCCGCCAAGAAAACTGGCTTTCTGCTTGTACCCAGTGGTGAACTCTGTCAGCGGGAAATTTCAAGAGTGATGGTGGCCTTCTAGATGACCGCCTTCCATCCAGGGGCCATCACTCAGTGGATGGCTCAGAGGCATCTTTGTGTGCGAAGAACAAGGCCCTTGGAAGGAGATGAGAAAGAATTGGGAACACTTAGCTGGAAAGGAGCCTTGGCATTAGCCATGGACAGCCTTCTTGCTCTTCAGATGGAAACCAGAGTAGGGACTTATCCAGGGTCATAGGCCAAGATTCTGTTCCCTTTACAAATAGACACTGATTCTATTCCTAGGGCGTCTTATCCCCACCCCTCCCAGTTTTGAACACCCAATGTTCCAGTGGTCCCCTGCACGTAGGCCCAGCCTGGCTTCTCCATGGAGCACTGGGTTCTTAGATCTCCCTGCCAGCCCAGTCTGTCCCCAGGAGAAGTCTTGACTCTCATTTCCCTCCCGACAAAACATTTCTCCTCTCTCACTCTCCCCCACTTAGTATATGAACCACCGTTATTCTGTTGTGCAGGCCTAAAACTCAGAAGGCTTCTTGGTTTTGTGGCTACAGTCCTATTGTAAGAGCTGGTCCCACGCCACCTCTGCACACATTGTGATCTGTGTCACCATCAGCCTGATTCAAACCACCCCATTCTCTCCAGGACTTCCAGAGGAGCCTCTGGGACATTCTCTCCTTCCCTTCTTTCCCCCCACGCCCGACTGTCCACCTTGCATACATCCTGCATTTCAGAATGACCTTTTCCAGCTTTATGCATATCACAGAAGCTCCTGCCTTGCACCCCCCTGGACCCCCTATGGCTTCCCAACGAAGTTGGGTAGTACTGTTAGCATCATGGACTCCTACCCAACCCCCCGACTTCCTCTGAGGCACACCTCAGGGTGGATCATGCTCCAGCTCAATGACCTCCTCTTCATCCTTCACACATACCAAGTATGTTTTGTTTATTATTATTTTTTAAATCAGCTCGAAGCATTCATTGTCATTTCTTGTGTGTTTCCTTTCCTCACAGAATTCCTCTCTAGACCTCATCAGGGCTGGTCCTCTTCACATTTGTGGTGTCTCAGACCTAGGGCACCTCCTCAGAGGGGACCTCCCTGACCGTAGTCTCTAAAAGCATGCCCTTAGCCATGTGCCCTCTGCTTTTCTTCTTATCAAGATCTTTACAGAAACCAATGCACCTGGATGTTAGTGCCATCAACTTACAAGAGGTCAAGGATCTTGATTCCTTCACTGTACTATTAGCAGCCTGGCCCAGGGCCAGACTCAACAAATGGGTGTGAAATCAATATTAAAAACAATAAGACGCTGAACAATGAGGCTGTACTTAATGCCATGGAATTGTATCCTTAGAAATGGTTAAAGTGCTCAATTTTATGCGATGTAGATCTTACTACACAGTTTAAAAAAACAAAACACAAAAAAAGCAAAAACAGAATCAATTTGATTCATTCCTGGTGGTCTGCCCTGGAAAGGCTGGGAAAGTCAGCAGTCAGAGGGAGAAGCGGAGCCATGGAGGGGGCCCGGTCCACACAATGGTCGAATTTGACACAAAGAACTTTAGCATCTGTTGCTAAGGAGATGGTGAACTCACAGCTGTGCTGTATCTGAAACAATAAAATATTTCCAACAGAAAAAGGCGCCCAGACAGTAAAACATTGCGTGTATTATATGTACACATATTCCAGGGAGTCATTCACACTGACATTTCAGACCATTTCAATCCCACTGAAGAATTTATAGTTGGTTTGCACAGAAATGACCAAGACAACAGGCGTAACGATAAGCTGCACATTTGGGCGGCCGTGCACACGCGCTCTCTGCACATTACCTCGTCTTCGTCCGCATCTTAGAGCTAGAGAGGGAGGATGGAAATGTCCTGGTCGGGGACACACAGCCTGCCGCTGAGGCTGAGGGCTGGGAGAGTGGGGCTGATACCCCATCTGCTCCTCTGATACCCCGGTGTCGCTCTGCCCCCAAGTTCCCAGACGTATCTTTGAACTGGGGGCAACTGAGAGCTTTTATGTTACTTTAACTTCGTTTTTCACATACTTAAAAATTGTCAGGAGTTGGGGCGCTTGGGTGGCTCCATCTGTTTAGCGACCCGCTCTTGAGTTCAGCTCAGGTCATGGTCACAGGGTCCTGGGATCGAGCCCCGCACTGGAGTCTGCTTTTCCCTCTCCTCCCTGATCCTCTCTCTCTCTTTCTGTCTTTAAAATAAATAAAATCTAAAAAAAGAAAAAGAAAAGCAGGAGTCGTACACATTGCATTTTCCAGGGAGCTCTGCACGGTCCCAGGGGGCCTGAGATTAGAACCAGCAGTTGGTCCTCCTCCTAAGTAGCAAAGCGGAGGCTTTCTGAAGGAAAACGTCCACAGCAGCGTTCCCCTTTAGGAACCCCGGAACGCAGCCCTAACGCGGCAGGCGGCAGGTAAGCAGTTCAGGTGATAGAGGAACCTGGGAGCTCCAGGGTTTCACGAGGAGCAAGCTGCTGCGCCCCGACCCTCCAGCCACGGCCCTGCGCCTTCAGAGACCCAGAGCTCCCTGCAGTTGGAGCTTCCTGTCACATAAGATTCTTTGCAAATTAGATGAAAATTGGGACATCTCTTTAGATGTCTGGTGGAAATGTCTCAGGAATACACCGCCGTTCAGTCACGTTTGAGCTCCGACTATTGTTGTGCTTGGCCCCAAATACGCCTGAAAACGGTGCGCGTTTCCAGAAGCTGCTGAAAACCTCTAAGAAAATTAAAAAGTCGACTTTGATGTTTATGCAGAAATCACAGCTCAGCCTGCACGGAGGAGGCCCAAGAATTGTCTTTTTGTCTTTCCTTTACGTCGGCTTCTGAAGTAATTGCTTACATTTTGGTGATAGTGTTACTTTTCTTTTTTCTTGTCCTCGTAACAGATTTCAGTTCTAAGGTGGGGACCCAGGGCTCCGACATGTCCCGCAGGGTCTCTGTCTCCGAGCCGAGTGAGCCAGGCGCAGCGGGGTGGTTTTTCCTCCCCTGGCTCGGGAAATCCTAGTGGAAATGCCAAGACTTGTGTAGGCAAATGCAAACCAAGAAGCCTGATTGTTTTCATTTAGCTTCCTACCCGGGTGCGCTCTCGATGCCCCCCTGCTCCCGGCAGAAAGACCTTGCTGATGAAGGGGCTTCTCGTGTGGGAAGAAGAGCTCGCTGCCCCAGGGAAGGCAAGGGTTAAGAGCAAGGGGCAGCCGCGCTCATTTATGGCATATTTTCATGGGCTGAAACCGCCTCACACGATCTGTGACATTTGGCCACAATGGAGGGAATTTGGAGAGCGAGTGAGGTCAGGTGGGCGTCTTGGGAGAAAAACACAGAGAAATACTATAAAATATGTGCGCTTAAGCGGAAAAATCAGCATCTGCCAGCTTTTTGTTTTCTTTCTTGTTTTTTGGATTCACAGGAAATCGTGTCTGTGCACACGTGTGTGTGCGTGTGTGTGCGTGTGTGTGCGCGTGTGACTCCAGGTCTGGAAATGGGAGAGGAGACAGAAAAGGAGCAGGGCCTCTCGGAAGGGGAGTTGAGGGAGCGGACTAGGAAAGCAGGCCCTCCCTCGAACGTGCAAACCAGACGACACAAGCTGTGACCCCAAGGCCGCAAGTTTTTCCCTTTTTGGTTTTCTCCCTTCAGGTTTGCCTCGTGGAAGAGAAGGGCAGCCCCGGCCGGGCAGATGCATCGGGGGCGCGCTGGGGTCCCAGGGCACAAGCCCTAGAGTCAAGCCGGGCTCCCCAGCAGGTGGGTGTGGAAGGTGCAGGTCGGCAGGGGGTGGGGGTCCCTCGGAAACCCCTTCCCCTTCGGGGATCCTGTGCATAGGCACACAGCCCCCGGCGTGGGCGTCCCTTCCTTGTCTTTTGCTCTTTGTTTTCTTAAGAACATCTCGATATTTGAGTCCAGCGTGTAGCGTGACCACCGCGGCATCTGGTCCGCTGGGAGACCGGCTGCTGCCCCCTCTGCCTGGAGGGTTCCCCGGGAGCCCGTGCGGCGATGCAGTGGGGGCGGCACGTTTATCAGAGAGCAACCTCTCTGAAGGATGGAGAAGAAGCGGGTCTGGAAAGGAGGCAAAGTGAATGCGGTGGAGGCTGGACGGGGCCTCAGCCCGGCCCCGGGAGCTCCGAGTGTAGGGCCCGACAGTGTGGGGTCCAGGACAGGCTGGACCATCATGGCCAGGCCTTGAACCCCACTGGGATCAGCAGCCTCTGCCACCGTAGCTGTCCCAGGGCCGCAACATGTACCCGCCGTCACTTCCTCGACAGCCCGACCTGGAGCCCCGTGTCCTCAGCCCGCACATCCGCCAGCCTCGGGGCTGGCCCTCCCGTGAGCCCCAGATATCAGGATGGGCTCGAGGCCCAGGCCACGAGCGCTTCTCAGACCAGCTGGGCCCTTGCTGTTTTACCGTCACAATCGGGCAAAGGAGCGCCGAGGGGGGCCACGTGGGCCCGTGGGGGCCCCCTTAGACCGACTTCCTCCTGGAGACCCGGGTCAGCTCTCCTGCCAAGGTGATGACCCTCTCCCTGCCTGCAGACCTCTGGGCATCAGGAGCCTGAGGTCCCCAGGTGGCAGCCACAGCTGAGAGATCCTGGACCTTCTGTCTCGCTGGGAACATTCGCCTCCCTTGGAGACCAAGACTCTACACCACGGGACACAGAGGTGCGGGGACTGGACTCAGAGCATCCTCAAGGGTCACTGGGAGCCGTGGCAGTGGGGCCACTCCCCCTCGCACTCCCTGCTTCCTGACCCGTGAATTCTTCCCATGGGGGACCCAGCTTCTGGGAGCACAGCCCATCCTCATGGAGCATCGTGTCCGGGTGAGGCTCAGGGCTCCTCCGGGCTGGGTGCTTCGGGGTGGTGCTGCGGCTGAGCTCGTGGGCCTGCCCTCACCTCACAGTTCCTTTGTTGTGTGGCTGGTCCCTTGATGCTTGGTGGTGGTGCTGCCCGAGGCCCTGTGGGGGGAAAGGGAAACCCATACCCCGAGAGTGTGCTGCTCCTCTCAGAGTAAATACATCTGGCCTTTCTGCATGAAAGGGACCCAATGAAGCCAACTTGTCACCAAGGAATGTGATGGTCTCCTTCTTGAGGAACAATGCCTTATCCGGGCTGAGGCTGGGCATCCAGGTGCGGCAGTAGTTCGATCACCCTGGAGAAAAAGGGTGGCTCACGTGGCTTCCCTCCTTCCCTCCCTCCCTCCTTCCCTCCCTCCCTCCCTCCCTCCCTCCCTCCCTCCCTCCCTCCCTCCCTCCCTCCCTCTGTGGCCACTTCATTCATGGGCAGCCTGTGGCAGCTCTGGTGTGGCTGCGGTCAACTGGCCGGGCCATCTGTGCGCCTTGAGTCTAGTGCTTCTGGGACAGTCGGTCCTTTCCCACTGACATCCACACAGGATATGCGGGGCTTCACACCCATCCCCACACCCATACACCCGCAGGTCTGCACCTCACTCCTCTTGGTCCCCCTTCTGACATCTTCTCTAGCTTCAGGCCAGGTCTCCTCCAACACAAAGTAGATGACCAGGTGCACGGCCTGTGCTTCTGCTCCTAGAGTGTGTTTTAAGTTGCCACGGTTGGGGGGGGGGGGGGGGGTGGTGGTTCAAGGCCCCTCCTGAGCCTGCAGGGCAGATGCCCCAGCCCGTCTGCAGCCAGCACCAGATCCCACAGAGCAATAGGGAGCAGGCCTGTAGCTTTCCCTCTTCCGCCATCAGTTGCTCCTAAAGGATTGCTCACGCAGCCAAAGGCGTGAGCCACGGGAGGGCCCTGGTGCTTCAGCCACGGGGTGCCTCATGGGCCTGGGTGCCCTCTCCCCCCTCACCCTCAACTCTGGCCTTAGGTCAGATGGGCGCCCCTCTCAAGACCCGTTCCTGTGGCCTCAGCCAGAGCCCTGTAGCCTGAAACTCCTAACAATTTGCGTTTCAACAGGGTGTCTGCTCAGAGAGTCAGAAAGAAGCAGGGGCTGGACATCAAGAGTTTTCTGTTGGGTTCTTCTCAGGGTCCCCCTTAGTCCTGGGGCATCTGTGAGTCCAGGAGAGCCTGCTCTGGCCAGGCTTCCCTTGACCTAGGTATTAGTCTTTCCAGGGCTGCCATATGGAACCCCACAGGCGATATCCTAACAACAGACGTTTGTGTTCCCCCAGCTTTGGGGGTTAGAAGTCCGAGACTATGGTGTCAGCAGAGTCAATTCCTTCTGAGTCTTTTCTCCTTGGCGTGTAGATGGTCACCCCGTGCCCACACGTGGTCATCCCCCTGTGTGTGGCTGCGTCCTAGACTCCTCTTCTCCTAAGGACACCCATCATATTGCATTAGAGCCCACCCTAACCCTCTCGCCTTGCCTCAGGTACCTCTTTAAAGCTCTGTCCCCAGGGGCACCTAGAGGGGGGACTTAGCTGGTTGAGCGTCTGACCCTTGGTTTTGGCTCAGGTCCTGCTCCCAGGGTGGTGAGATCGAGCCCCGTGTTGGGCTCCGTGCTGAGCAGGGAGTCTGCTTGTCTTTCTCCCTCTCCTCCTCCATCTCTCTCTCAAATAAATAAACAAATAAATAAATAAATCTAAAAAAATCTTTAAAAACAAATATACTCTCTCTCCAAATGCAGTTGCATTCCGAGGTCCTAGAGGTTAGGTCCTCAACACATGAATTTTAGGGAGGACGCAATTCAGTCTTTCAAATGTCCACTGATTTCTTTTTTGCCTCCTCCTCCGGGCCTTGTGCTTGGGACCGCTCTCCTCCCTGCCTCCACTTTCGCTCCCCCATCACCACGACCGCCGTGTTCCGTGACCTGCCTCCTGCCCCACCCCGAGCCACTTGTGGGAGGTCACGCTTGTGGCCACGTTCACATCTGAGCACGCGTGAACCGTCATGTTAATCGTCCGGCAAGAGCGTAGCAGAGGCGAGCCGGGGATAGGAAACCCCAGGCCTTGGGAGGAAGGAAGACGTCCTTGGGCGCCCCAGTGGCAGCACTAGAAATAATGGGCAGATCTGGGCTTAGGGTGGGGAAGGGGATGCTTGGAATTTTAATGAACCAGCAGTATAATTAATGGACACTTAGGAAGCAGGATTCACTCTGCCATGGAGGAGCTTCAGCGGGGCCTCGATTACGGCCGTGCCCCCGGAAGAGTTTTTAAATTGATGAGAAGCTGAGGAGGAGGGCTGGTGGGCACCTCTAGGCCCCGGTGAGCCGTCTCCTGCTTCCGTCCGTCTGCACGTGGCCCGCCCGCAGCCTTGCCCCGGCTCGAGCACACCCGAGCTCTCGGCTCTCCCACGTGCTGGTGCCCACCAAGCCTAGAGCCGTTCGCGGAAACCACTCCTTGCCCCTCAGTCAGGGGCTACTCCTGGGGATGCTCAGTCATCCTGGGACATAGGACAAAGTGCAGGGGGAGAGCGGGGTGCAGGGGCCCCCTGAAACCCCTGCATCGAGCTTTCTCCTTCCGATCTCCTGCTCTAGGCCACCTTCTCCATGGATCTTTGAGGCAATTCCCTAAGTAGTTCCTCCCTCTTCGGTTTCTTATCCCATCACCCGTCATAAATATTAACCTTTTACAGTTTAGTTGAACAATGACTATGCGCCCAAGCTAAGAGGTCAAGCCACACCAAAGGGCATGTCTGCACCCAGATCCCCCAGCCCCCTCCCTGGGCAGCCCCTGTTTCTGTCCCTTCCACAACTTTATCTTCCTCCCCGGCTTCGACCCTTCCTGCTGGGCTGTGCCTTCTGAATGGGGGCCCGTGAGGCCCCTCGGCCCAAGGGGACGGTGGCGTTGAGCCGGCCGGGAGTTCTCACCCCCAAGAGCCAGGCCTTGCTGCGCCGCCAGCCCCGGGACAGGACGGGGTCCTTGGCTCGTGTGCAGGATGGCCCCTTGGGCTTCCTCTGCCTGCTGCGTCCTCCTAGCTTTTGTGCCGAGTTGGGGAGCCCCGTGTTCACAGGGGCCTTGCTTGTCATCCTGCTCCACTTCTCCTCCTTGCATCACCGTCACGTGTGCTGCCATGAAGCACACCCCCGGGTGTGGGGGGATCTGTGTCCACTCTCCCTGGGGCAATGTTCTTCTACCTCTATGGGTGCCATGCAGGTGTGACACGCCCCGCTAAATGCTTGGTGACTGGGCAGCCTGTGTGGCTTAGCAGTTTAGCACTGCCTCAGCCCAGGCCCTGATCCTGGAGACCTGGGATCGAGTCCCACGTCGGGCTCCCGGCATGGAGCCTGCTTCTCCCTCTGCCTGTGTCTCTGCCTCTCTCTCTCTCTCTCTCTCTGTGTGTGTGTGTGTGTGTGTCTCATGAGTAAATAAAATAAAATCTTTTAAAAAAATTTAAAAAAAAAAATGCTTGGTGACCAAGTGACTTCCCGGAGCCTTCTTACGCGTATAGGGCCAAGCGCATCCACACTTTCTCGTTATCCCATCCAGCCCACACCGCCTCTTCATTTTATGGCTGAGGAAGTGGGAGCTTGGCCATTTATGTAACAGCTTAAATGACCTGGTGAGGATCCCAGTGTGGGCCTGTGCCCTGGTGCCAAGCGGTGGTGGACAAAGCAGATCACTGACAGCTTTAGGAGGGAGGGTGCTCCGTGCCCTGATGGCAGCCTGGCAGGTCTTGCCAGGGGCCAGTCTGAGTGGTGATCCAGGCCGAGAGAAGCGGGAGATGGGCTGAGGTGTCATCCCCAGCCGGGGGAAGCAGCCGCAGGACTGACACCCACAGACCCCAACATGCCAGCCGAGCAGGTGAGCCGTGGGACCTGGGGATTCCCCTTCCAAGTACTGGGCCCTGGGTGCCGGCTGGGAACAGCACAGCGTGAGCTGAGCCCCTCTCCCGGCAGCCAGGGCTCTCCTGGCCGAAGGAGGAAGAGAGTCCACATCCATAGCTGAAGCCTCAAAGATGACGGGGCCTAGGAGAGCCCTGAAGCTGAGGGTGCCACCCCTGACAAAGACCAAACTGAGTCAGGCTCCTCTGAGTGGGCCTCTTCTCAAGTAGGCCTTGACCTTGGCTTGGCCCCAGCCGTGTGCCGCCTGCCCAGCCGAGCAAGTGCCTGTGATCTCAGCTTAGCCAGAACCCTAGCCTTGACATCTGCTCAAGCTCCTCCTCCCTCCCCCTTGATGTCGAAGACCTTGGGCCACATCAGCAAGAATTGCCCAGGGCCCCTCGTGTCCTCTCCTGGTGCCTTTCCACCCCCTGACCCCTCACTCAGCTCCTCGGCTGTACGTCTCCGCTTGTCCTTGCTGTGCTTGGACTTGAGCCCAGTCTTGCTCCCGTGTTGCAGTAGAGTCAACCCCTCTTGCGATAATCTTGAATAAACTCTCCCTTGCATTTTAACAAGTGTTAGGCTAATTTCTTCTTTGACACCCCTCAGAAGGGGCTTTAGGGAGTGAGAGGCCACAGGACAGGTGGTGACTGAGCCTGGGTACCAGAAGCTCTTAGCTGGTGATGGGTGTGCGCAGTGTCCTGGGGCGGCCCTAACGGAGCCCCGCAGACTGGGTGCTGTCAGCGGCAGGAATTAAGTCTCACACAGCTCTGGAGACCAGATGTCTGAAATCAAGGTGTCAACAGGGTTGGTTCTTCCGGGAGGCTCTGAGGAAATATCTGTCCCAGGCTCCTCTCCCAACATTGAGTGGCTTCCGGCGGTCCTTGGCCTCCCCTGGCTTGTAGATCCATCATTTCAATTTGTAAAAACACACACTTAGTTTAAAAATCTTTAGACCATTGAAGCCTGGGTGGATTCTGCACAGCGCAGCCTAAAACATGCGCAAGAGCTGGCTTTCGTAGCAAGGCTTGAGCAGAATGTGTCTCACGCTAAGGCAGGCTGAGCGTCACTGCACGTCTGCGCTAAATGCACCTGCGTGAAAATTAAGAGGGGGGTTGGGACCCTCATCGAAGGATCCTTCCTCTTGTGACTACACATACGGGGTCAGAAGGAGGCACAATCAAATTTGGGGTGCTGGTGTAAGGAACAATGGTTGTTCAAGGAACAAGGCTTCAGGCAGGGCACCGTGCAAGCTTCGGGGAGTGTTACCTCAACAATACGAGTAAAGTGTCCCAGTCTGCAGCACCTTGCAGCATGCAGTGGGCTGTCACTTGATGTCTCATTTGATCTTTGCCAAGCCCTGAGACACAGGAGCCTGTGTTTCCTCCAGGGGGAATCTCAGGGCCCGATTTGTGTGAAGGACAAGAGGTGACTTGTTTGAGGTCACCAGGTGATGGAGCAGAGGTGTCAGGGCCAGAATCCCGCCTCTGGGCTCTACCTCCTACATCTTTTACACAATGGTTCAGGGCTCCTGGCAAGGGAGACCATGGCGGGTATAATAGGATCAGAAATCATCCTTAGCTGGGAAACTATGTGAGGTGAAAAAACTATGATTCATGTCTTTCCATATATGCATTTTTATTTAATCTAATGTTACTCCTATTCTAGCTGTAGGTAGATCCAACTATAATTAAATAATAAAGCAAATGGAAACTCTATCTTAGGTGCCAGCCACTGGGAGGCTACGTTAGTTCTAATCCTGATGGTAACTCAGAAACTGGGGTGGAAATATCCCCATTTAACAGGAGAGAACACAGAGGCTGGCACAAGTCCATTTCCCCAATTCACTCTCCTTACAAATGTCAGAGTTGGGAGATAGATTAAGATGTGTTTCACGCTGAAAGCTGGGCTTTTCCGGCTCTGATCGTACGGTAGCGGGTAGGCAGCTAATTGACTACGACTTCCAAATGACACCGGGATATGAACAGTGATAAAACGAGTAATGTGAGGTGTTTATGAGGGGAAAAAACAGAATTCCAATTATTCTAAGAAATGAAAGCAAAGCGTATACTCACACTCATTTTTGCTATTTGCACGCTTTAAGAGAAAGGCTTCAGGCCACCAAAACAATAAAATTGCTTCAGTGTCTTGTTAGGGTTGCAAAACAGTGTCACCGGTGCAGCGCTGGACACCAAGAAAGGAACAGCAAACTTGTCAACTTCAGCAGATACTGGCTCTCTTCTGTTCTGAGTTGCCTTACCGGGAAAATGATGAAAACCATAGCTCCCATTTTGTGAGGTGATTATGGGAATCAAGTGAAATACCACTTGTGATAATGTTTGCGTGATTAGTGAATGTTGTGGAGGTTGCTTATTTTTTATTCTGTAACTTCAGATGCCAGAGGATTTCTGCCTCAGATATGTTAAATATGATACTGGAGAATTTTGAAATAATTTAAATAAAATAAATTACTTCAACCATTAATTATCTTCCCTGGAATTTAGAAATTATTAGATCTATGATTAAAACATTTATTATTAAGACACACAATTTAAAACAGAGATTGCCGTCTGGCAGCCCACGTATTTAATCTCACCAGCAAATGCTTTCTGTTCATCATACAGCGTTCTATAATTTTTGAACTGACATTTTAAAATTAGGAGCTTTTACATAAAAATGCAGATTTCTGCTTTCTCTTAAAGGGGCTTGTGTTAGGATTCTCCAGAGAAATAGAATCTATATGATATATTGGTATCATATGTATTATATATGTAACCAGTATTGTGTATGTGGCGGGCGGGGTGGGGGTTATCATAGGAATTGGCTCATGTCATTATAGAGGTTGAGAAATCTCGATCTGTGGTCTGCCCCCTGGAGACTCAGGAAAGCTAGTGGTCAAGTTCTGTTGGGGTCCAAAGGGCTGAGAACCAGGGCAACGAATGATGTCATTCCCAGTCCGAGAGCAGAAGACGGTGTCCCCGCCCAAGCATTCAGGCATAGACAGCAAATCTGCCCTCTGCCATCTTGTTCAATTCAGGTCCCCAATGGCCTGGGGAGGGAAATTTGCTTTACTCAGTCTATAGACGCAAATATTAACCTCCCCCAGAAATATCCCTCACAGACACGCCTAAAAATCAAGTTTAGCTGAATATCTGAGCGCCCCATGGTCCGATATCTGACGCATGACATTAGCAAAACGGAGCTGTGGCCCTGGAGGCTCTAGGCCCACATTCCCACTGGGTGACAGCCAGGGTGGAACTAACCCTCTCCTTGGGAATGTGGCCCTGCCGTCCTGTTCTCTCCCACCTCAAGACCCAGGAGGCTTTACTGACTTACCTTACCCACTTCCCCTGTATCCCTCTACGGACATTTGAGATCATGACACCAACCCCCCCCCCCCAGTCTAAAATAATTAAATATGCTCTATTTCAAACTTGGTGTAGTTCAGCATAATAAACCATATCTGGACATAGTTTAGCATAATTAGCTTGAGGACGTTTCAAATAAATAATTAACTCAAGCTGCCTATTGGTTCAATTTCTTTAATCCACTAGGGTGCATTACTTTGGGCTTTCTTGGATTTAGAAGTCCTTGAGTTTCTCACTCCTCTTTGATAATCTGACACATAGTAGGACAGTTTAGGTTGGGTTTGGGTAAAACAGGGTGAGGAAGGGTGGCTACAGTTCTTTGACTTCCCCGCATTGTCTTTTTGCTCTTGACACGTTTCCCCGCATCCCTGGCCTTGGCCCTCACCTCTTCGGCGGCACAGCAGCAAAACTCGACAGCACCGTAGAAAATTCGAGACGGGTCAGGCTCCTTCGCTGCCCCCGTGGAGGCTTAGCAGCAAATTAATTATACTTTCAAAATCACAGTGGGGAGTCCAGTTCTTTACCACCATCTCTTCTTCCCCACAATCTGTAGGAGGGATTTTTTTTATAGCCCTCACGTTCATACTATCTTCTTTGGCTCTTCCTCTCCTGGAACTGGCAGTGCCTGGCAAAGAGGAGGGCTCGGAGAAGGCTGCTGGATGAAAGACAATGATTTCCCTTTAAGGGATGGTGAAGATGGGTTGACAAAGAATAAAGTGAAAAAAATGCCGTTAAGAATGTTTTATTCCGGGACACAAGGGTGGCTCAGTCAGTTAGGCTCAGGTCATGATCCCAGGGTCCTGGGATGGAGCCCCATGTCGCGCTCCCTGCTCGATGGGGAGTCTGCTTCTCCTTCTGTCCCTCCCCCTGCTCGTGCTCTCTCTCTCTCTCTCTCAAATAAATAAATAAATAAAATCTTTTAAAAAATGTTTTTTCTGACAATGAGTAAATGCTCTAAATCTACCTGGGCTTTTGTATTATTTACCAAACCACGGTTCAGGATTTTCTCTCCTCTGGGCCTGGATTTCTTATTTCGTCCTGGGAAGAAGCGAGGGAGGATCAGAGGAGAGGGAGGTGACTAAGATATAGGCTGTCTTCTTCAGGGAACTGGAGTCTGAGGAGGTCAATTTGGGAGGTGAGTATGGAGGTGATCACGGAGGTGAGTATGGAGGTGAGCACGGAGGTGAGCACGGAGGTGAGTATGGAGGTGAGCACGGAGGTGAGCACGGAGGTGAGTATGGAGGTGCTTATAAGAAGCAAATAAGGAAGTGAGCTCAGGAAGCGAGTATAGGAGGTGAGGAGGTGGGTAAACACTGATACTACTGGGGTGACGGGCACTCTGAGGAATGCCAGCACCGCGGCGGGCCTCTGGGAGGCCTGGACATGCAGTGGTGAATGAGCCTCCCCCGGAGGGGTGGCCGCCGGCTGGCCCCGGGACACTGGCTTGTGTTCCCGTCATCTCTCTGGGCCAGAGCAGTGCAGGATGCAGGAAAACGGGAGTGGAGTTCTGGGAACAAAGCGGGTGTGACCTGGTGGTCATCCCCCTAAAGCTGTGGCTTTCTAAAGAATGGAGTGAAGTCAACACGAGGGTGGGAAGTCCAAACAAGTCTCCTTTTCACTTTTAAGTTTATGCCGAATGAGAATAAGAGGATTGTCTTTGTTTGCCTTTTGAGGCCCAGAAAAACAGATGCAGCGGAACAGGGGACGCGCTGGGGTGGCAGCGGGCAGAGGAGGGAAGCCCTGAGGAAAGCCACTTCCCTACTTGCAGCCCGGAACAGGCCGGAAGAGCCATGGTGGAGGGTCTCATAGAGCGGCCTCCTTCAGTTGGTCCGTGGGGACAGTGAGGTGCCTTCACCTCCATCCCGGGAAGCCTGAGCCTTCAGCATCTCGGCTCCTGGGTCAACTTTTTCTAGAATGTACTTCACAAGGGCTTTGTGCCCCTCGCCATCACCCAAATCCCCACGGCCAGCCAGATTTGTGCTGAAGCTTCTGGGTGGTGAGAGGTCCCTTGGGTGGGGAGGATGTAGTCTGCGGCCTCAGTCCCCTTGGGCTATGGGCATGGCTCCAGATTCTCTGGTGGGGGGGGGTGGCCTCCAGAAGCCCCCCTGCTAGGACCCAGGTAGGCCGAGCTGCCCCTGGCTGCGCTCTCAGAGGCACTTGGTCGGGGCCAAAGGGTCTGCGCCGCGCTGGGGAGGGTCAGAACCTCGCATCCCCCTGGTGCTTCTATTGGGCATGAAATCCTACACAAAACTCCATGAAATGCAGGTCCCGATCGCGGCCTGCTGGTTGTGGCCGTCTTGGCAGGGCTCGGCGGGACCACAGCCAAGCTGCTGAGTGTAGTCCGCGTGCTCTGAAAATCCCAACCTTTAAAACCCATTCTGAAGATGTGATTTAATTAAATGCTATGTGCTTGAAACTGGTTCAAATTAGTTTATCCATTTCTGAGGCTGGCTTCCCACGTGAGCGCACGTATTAACGATGCAGAATGTATGGACCGTTAGCATTCCGGGATAAAATACTTTTACGCTATTCAGAATCTGAAAAATAAAATAAAACGGCTGCCCTTAAATTGGTAAACCAATTCCAGCCACCCTAAAGTCTTAAAAAGCCAGACATCTTCTAAAACTCTTTTATGGGCACACATGGCAAAACTGCTTGCAAATATTATTGTTTGTGAATAAAATGTAAATTAGTGCTTTTGTGTTCACCTGTAAGTTTTTCTTTAAAGCCAGTGATTGCATTAGAAACCTGCAATTCTCGACAAAAAGAGAAAAGTTCAGTGCTGATTGCTGGGTATTTGGACCTCCCAGTGCAAACATTAACTGGCTGAGAGGCCCTCTGGAATGTAATGACCGAACAATGCTGGGATGACAGCCAAGTGCAGCAACCCCGGCGCCAGGGAACGAGGGATTTGCCTCCTGGTAATAGGAGCTGAGCGGGGCCCAGCACTTCTGTTAGACTGGAAATGACATACTGTGATCCTTGACTTAGCCAAAGGGATTTTAAATGGAGGGAAGAGCTGGCAAGACAAAATCGCCTGCACTTTTCACAGCGTTTTCTAAAACAAGCAGAGGAAGTGAGGAGGAGAGAGTGAGGCCTATTGCATGGGATCCAGTGGAGTCGAGAGTGGAAGCTTCTTAACTGCCCTTATTATCTTCTGTGTGGACTTTCCCGGCCTGTCCCACCACCCAGCACGCGCAGACGTGGAGCAGAAACTCGAGACTGCTCTCGCTGGAGCAGCAGGGCACCCCAACATCGCGTTATTGACAGCGGGTCTGGAACGCTGACAGCTGCAGAAATTGTACAGTTGAAGTTCAATTCCCGGGGGGTGGGTGGGTGGGTGTGGGGGGGGTGGGGAGTGGGGAACGGTACACTGATGGTATTAATTCTGTTTGGAATTGTTAAAATAGGAAAAGGTTGTGGGGCTGAGGGAGGGACCTGCCTTTTCTTCCCGGGAACAAAGAAAGATCTTGCGTCTTCCCTGGTGTCCTTGGAATGTCATTTCCAACCTTTTGAAACTGTATCTGATTAGCCATGTGGCAATTAATCATAATTAAGCAGGCCTGAGGTTTGGAGAGGTACAGGGAAGGTGGCGATGAGCTGGCTTCCGTCCTGAGAAACCCCTCTCCCCGCTTTTGGCGGCAGGACCTCTTTCCTGGAGCCCTGAGAAGGGGAGGCCAGGCCAGGGAGGTGAGGGCCACGGGAGGGGGGAGGTGGAGAACATTTGCAAGGTGGGGGGGAGGCGCAGGCTTCCTCCTGCCCCCTTCCCTTTGGCGAACGCAGCTCCTCACCAAGTTCCAACACGTTGGAAGCCAGGTAACAAATTACCTTTCTAATGCCAAGTGATTTGGATCCATTCTTACAAACCAGATTTTTTCAATTTATTACAGGAAAACATTCAATCATTATATGCTGGCACGGGGCTGGGGCACATGGCACTCCCCTCTACCCGCACCACCCCCAACGAGCATTTTAAAAGCTTAGCAAGCCCAGAATGCCGTCTTATTAAAAATTTTTATATATTTATAATTAAAATACAGGGCTGGCATTCGAATCGTTTTAACAGATGTAATCGGACACGCAAGGCTTTCTGAGCCCAGGTCAGGAGAGAGACAATGGCTGCTTTAACTCTGGACTTCGGCTCGGGTTTCTGTTTGCACATGGGCCCAATTTGTACCATTTATGATTAGGTTTAAGTAAGTTGATGTGCTATTTATTTAGGAGCATTGCCATTTCAGAATATTACCATATTCCCTCTACAACCGCATTGCTGCGTGGCGGTTGCCCGTCCTGCCTGCGATCGCATTACTACCGGCCAGGACGTAGGCCCCGCTCGGCCGCAAGGGCCGCCGCAGAAGGGCCGGCTCTCCCGCCCACGAGCCCGGGCCGCCGGGTTGCTTGGCTGCGTGCTGGGTTTACAGGGATGTGGCACCCTGAGACCTCGCGTGGAACGGGCCGGCCTGCAGGGGCTGAGGTCACTCCGAGATTCAGGCCACGCCAAGGCCGCGCTGTTCGTTGACTGTCCCTAACAGAGCAGTGGGACAGCGTCTCCTGCTGCGACGTCCCCAGGGAGCGAAGCCCACCTGGAAGGGGAGCGGGGACTCTGCTGCTTGGCACCGCCTTACACTCGGCAGCGCTGTGGTGTCAATCGGTGCAAAAGCCAGGAGGGCTCGTTTTCCGCGTGCATCTGCTCTACTGCTAAGCGCCCGCCCTTGTATTAAATTTTACTTCTAAAGGCAGGAAGCCAGAGGCTCTGTTCCTCGGCGGCCTGACATCCACCACGTGGAGCGGAGGTCCCCTCCCTGCATCCTCAGTTGGCTGCTGCGCTCTTTCCTCACGTGGGTCTCCCTCGCTGAACTCTAGGGTTCTCACCCCAAGAACGCCCTTTCTGCGACCTTGTCAATGCTGCCGCCTGCATGGCATGCTCTTCCTGCCTTCCAGAGCCCCCCCTCCCAAATCAGACCTGCCTCCCCTGCAGACTTCCATCCCCCAAACCTACAAGCCGTGTCTCCCACTCCTTTGACCTCTATGGGGTGGCGGGTCTCAGCCCCTGTCTCCCCATGGAGATGGCACGGGTAGCGCATGCCAGGACATTTGCACGCCTAGCTCTCTCCCCCGTGAGGTGGGCATTATTATTCCCAACTTACTGACAGACCCGTGGTTTGGTTTTTATCAAGCGATTTTTCTCAGGCAGCTCATGTGGGCGGTGGGAGCAAGACACGAAGCGTGGGTCTTGAGTCTGCGGACTCGGCTCTTTCCCACGCAGGGCGTGCCCACCTTTCCTGATTGCAAAGTACTTAAGAGGCTTGGATGAGGCCAGGCTGCATTGGCCTTTGGGTTATTCTCACTTTGCAGCCGAGCCTGAACACACAGTAGGTGCGCACACAGCTGCCTGTCAACCAAGGGAGCAGGTGCCCCCGAGAATCCTCTAGCTGCGGGTTCCTCTCCTTAGCCGTGTGCAGCTTCAGAGCTGACCCCAAGCATCCAAGTTCCCAGGCTCCTCTTGCTGTGTATGGACAGATTCCACTTTCCAGCTGATTACCCTTCATCACTTGTTGGGTTAGGCGCCTACCGGAGGAGGAAGGGCGGTGATTGCCAAGGGACGTGGGTGCCAGCATTTGTGATTTTAAAAACCTGCTTTTCACTTTGAGAAAAGCCCTGGTCCCCAGGCTCCTCTCTTGTTCCCTTTCTTATATGGTTTAACACGTGATCAGCAGCTGGAAATCGCATAAAGATAAATTAATAACCACGATTCAGATGTCTTCCAAGAGAAACAGTTATGGTAGGAAAAAAAAAAGAAAACAGAAGTATGACTCATTCTCTCTGGCTCTTACTACTTCTCATTTTCCTAAAGATAATTACTGTGTTGTTTGCCTTTTTAAGTCTTAAAAACAGATAAGATAAACACATTCGGGGAGAAGGGGAAACATTACTTTTTTTTAAAAGGGGGTTTGGGGCACTATTTTATTGCCACAGGGATCTGGGATCTCCATTTTATTTCTGGAGATGATTTTTTTTTTTAAACACTGTTATGCAAATGGTCGCTCTGGTGCCTCCTTTCCCTCCTGGAGGGTTTGGAATGTTCCAGGCTGGGAGAACACAGGGCCACATAGCCCTGGAAACCCAAAATCCTTTTATCCCCGACACCCTGAGAAAAAAAACAAAAACAAAAAAATGAGCAGGTGTAGCTGAAGCCTTGCAGTGAATTAAAAGCCATGAGTTTAAATCAAAATGAAACCAAAACAAAACTAAAAAAAGCCATGAGTAAATGTATCCCAGGCGAAGTCGCTTCTGTCACAGGGACGATGCTCTAAATGTAGTTTGTGAGTCAAGCATCCACACTGGCATCAGAGGGTCCTTTTCCATTTGGAAATGAGAGGTCCTGCCTTCAGCCAGGATTCAGGCTTTTAGCAATTGTCCCTATTTTTTGCATCAGGTAAGCCCCCAAACCTAGACCCAGGCCTGGTCCAGAGCCCTCTCTGGGAACCAAGCCTCTGACTGTCGGCCTCCCTTCCCTGGTCTCAGTGGGGGCGCCACATTGAGACATTTGCCTAAAAGCTGTCCCTGGAGAATCCCAAAGAGTCTCACAGGTTACCACCACTGGGCTGTGAGCTTCTCCTTTGCAGCCCAACTGCACGCTTTAGAAGAGGGAGGTTGCAGGTAGGAGGTGGGACATGGATGCTCCTCGCTCACCACTGCCCGCACCCGCCTCCAAGCCCGTCCTGGTCGTTATGGTGGCGTCACTTCTTAGGAAAGAAATGGGACTTGGCAAATGGTAATATTTGCATGTGGTAAAGAGAAAAGGCAGAAATGCTCTCCCAGGCTCCGAGCTATTGCTGCAAAGTGATGCTCAGGTCCCGCACATTCAGCAGACCAGCTCTGTGCAGAACCTTGCATGCAGCCCAGCAGAGTATTTGAGCAGAGCCCGGCCCCGCGGAAGGAGTGTGGACATCCACCACCGCTCCACAGGCTTCCTGCGTGCCGGCCCTTTCAATGCTGCAGCCACCAAGGAGGTAGGGAGCAGAGTTGCCATGATCCCCACTGAGGAAACTGAGGCCCTGAGCTGTTGACCAGGAGCCCAAGGCCGGGCAAGGAATCTACCTCCAGATCCATACCGTCTACACTCCACGGGCAGACACGGATTCCCTCTTCCTGTGATGGCTTTTTTTTTTTTTTTGAGTTTTAGTCTCTATGTTTTGCTGTATCGGTGAGAAATTTTGAGCTTATCTGCCTTAAATTTGAATAAAATGTATCTACCTAAAGACAAATTAATTGCCAGTGGGACTAGCGTTCATAGAATTGATGGCGACGTGGGTGGAAACAAGTGAGGTGTGCTCCGAGGGCAAGTTTGACTTATTCGGATTTGATTACTTCCTTTTCCTTGTGCTTTTTCCATCTCCCTCCTTCCAACTGAAGCTTGAAATTGCAGCTCTCATCTACTTTTCCTCCCAGAGGTTTGCGACTCACAGGAGAACCGGGGCTGACAGAGGACAAGCGAGACCGAATGCGTGCACCTGCCGCCGTTCTGGCCTCCAGGACAACTCACCTCAGCACAACCCTCGGGCCTCCCCAGGCGATGCCCCACACTGACATCACACAAGCAGCCCAGACTCCTAGAGAGAAATAGGGCAGGTGAAGGGGGCTGGCAGGTCCAAGGGGAGCGCCAGGCTGCCTACAGGGTCAGACCCCCTTGGCCGTGCCAGGGAGAGCAGTGGGCCCTGAGCTAACCACCTGCCCGTTGACGGGCGCACATGCGTATGGCTGGCTTCCCCCACTTGTTCCCGTTCTCCAGGTCTCTGGCTTGTCCTGTGGGCTCCTGCTGTCACTGTCACCGGTGCAGGTGTCCAGAAGGGCACAGAGCCGTGAGGCCAGGGCCCTGCCAACCCCACACTGCACGCCCAACCCCGGTGTACACGGCCAGAGCCCACAGCCGGCTGTGCCTTTCTGCCCTGGCCCCCTTCCCTTGGCCACCTGCATTTGCAAAAAAAAAAAAAAAAAAAAAAAATCAACTTCAGAAATCACTCTTTATTTCAAGTATGACACTTGCTTAAGAGAAATTCTGGGCATTTGCTGTTTTACAATTTGAATCAGAATATCAGAAACTTAATATTTGGATGACCCCTCGGGTCCCAGAGCCCTTCTGGCGTGGGCCGATGTGAATCTTAGGGAGATCTAAACAGAAGCCCAATTTCCTGGACTTCTGACTTCCTTAAACTTTGGACAAATATAACTCTTTGTCTCAGAGTTAAAAAAAAAAAAAAAGAAATCTTAACTGGCCCATAAAAAAAGGCTCAGAAAACTTCTAAAAATTTAAGGAAGCATTAAAAATCACTATTTTGATGCAGTCATTATTCAGAACTCAGAAACATGAGGATGACATTTTCCACATTTATATAATGGATGGGGAAGTTCTTGGCAGATGTGTGTTTCCAGGAAACAATTTTTAAAAGAAATCTTGATATGGTTCTAAGTGCAAATGTACATGCTTTTCCACGTTCTGGATCTTGCCGCTCATCCGTAAAGCCTCGTGCTGCTCCCCGTTTTCTCCCCCCTGAAAGATGGGAAACTCATTGCCGTTTGGAAAGCAGGGGTGCACCTTTACCGTTAATGCTTTGTGCCCTTATAACAATCGCGCAGGCCTTGTCTTTCCAAGTAGTTTATGTTTCTAGTAAAACACGGGGTGGGCTGGCTGAGTCTTCAGGGATGGGGAGGAGTTCCAGAACTGTTCACGCCTTAGCAATAATCCTGCTATATATTAGGAAGAAAGTAGAAAAACATGTGCCGGGGAGGAGGAGGGCTCCTTGGCCGGCTCATTCATCACATTTGCAGCCCACGCCCCAGGGGACGCTCTGCCATTGGGTCTTCTCCAAGGCCTGAGTACAACCGAGGCACTTTCCCACACTGCTTTCCTTTCTCTAACTTAGAATGTCAAGTCCACACCGGAGACCTCCCTATCTTTGACTTTATGGGTCAGACAGCAGGGAGGGGAAATCGACCCGATCTGATGGACTTGGGGCTCGTTTGTGTTCAAGCAATCGGTTAGCACAACGGAAGAAGATTTTCCAAAATCACAGAACACCTATGTTTCTCCGTGGGAGCTCGATTCCACTGCGGGACTGGTGGGGGGAGCGGGGCTCCCTGCAGTCGTTGGGGTGGGGGACGTGCCAGTGTTCTGAGGTCAAGATTCCCAGATTCGGTGCATGTTGTAGAGTCGCCGGAGAGCGACCAACCTTTCTGACCACATGCTCACCGCCAGCCCAGGTCTGCACCGGATGAGCCTCTTTTCGCTGTTGGTTCGGTGCCGAGACGCATGATGTTTAGGTCAACAACAACAACGACCCTCCTTTTCTCTTCGTTAACTGAAGGTTTTGACATGAATCACTTGTAAGGGGCAAACTGGCAACTGTTGAAGAGAAACACAGAATCACATTTTGTATTTATTCTCGGACTCAGTGACAATTCTTTGGGGAGTGGAAGTGCAGGTGTCATGTGCAGAGAGCATTCTTGGGACGTGGATCCCACTCTCAGCAACGGGTAACCGACGGAGCCAGCGCCTCATTGGCCTGGAACAGAGGGGCCTCGTGGCACTGCATCTCCAAAGCACCCAGACCTGACTTACCCGTGAGACCATTGTCCCCTCATCTGAAGCTCTGGGGATGGTGTTTACATGTACCTGGCTCTGTGTGTGTGTGTGTGTGTGTGTGTGTGTGTGTGTGCACGCGCATGTCTGTTACCGACTTCCTGGGATATTATTTGTCCTGTTTAAAAAAAAAAAAAAAGAAGGAAAGAAAGCAAGTTCTGAGACTGAAAAGTATTAGGAAACACCTGTCACTTACACGTGAAAACTTTCTACACGTTTTCACTGGTTGGGAGGCTCCTAAGGTGGCGACTTTTGACTCTGTTATAAATGTTGACAATAAAAGAAGTATCATATACTATAAAAGACTGTAACTAGTACATTCCCTTCTATGTCCACACATCCCCCAGATTTTTAATTTTTAAAAGTAAAGAAGTCTTGGAGAAAGGAATTAGGATGTTTGTCTCATTGTTCCAACATATTAGATATAAAGGTCGTGCTTTCCCCATTGAATTAGCCTACAGCTTCATCAAAGTCTTATGACCACAGACCTGTGAGGCCAGTTCTGGGCTGATTCTGTCTGTTCCATTGAACTGTTTCTCCGCCCATATGTGTAAACCACAATGCCTTGGTGGCTATAGCTTAGAGCAAGCCTTAAAATCGGAGAGTGAAAATTCTCCAAATCCACTCATCTTTAAGGTTGTTTTGGCTAGGGGAGCCTGGGTGGCTCGGTGGGTTAAGCATCTGACTCTTGATTTAGGCTCAGGTCATGATCTTAGGGTCGTGAGATGGAACCTGATGTCAGGCTCTGTGACCGACAGACTCTGCGGAGAGTCTGCTTAAGGTCCTCCACCTCTCCCTTCATTCTCTCTCTACCCCTCCTCAAATAAATAAATACATCTTAACAAAAGTGTTTTGGCTATCTTAGATTTTTGAGATTACTATACATACTTTAGAATAAGCTTGTTAATGTTTGTAAAAGTGTTTGCTAGGATTTTGATTTGGATTGGATTGAAAGTATATATCAACTTGTGGGGGAATTGACATCTGGATAATATTGAGTTTTCCAACCCGTAAACTTTATCTCTCCATTTATTTGATCTTTAATTTCTTTCAGAATATTTTTAAAGATTTATTTATGTATTTGAGAGGGAGAGAGAGAGAGATTGAAAATGAGCAAGAGTAGGGGCAGAAAGAGGAAGAATCTCATACTCTCCACTGAGGATAGAGCCTATGAGATCATGACCTGAGCTAAAACTGAGTCAGATACTTAACCAGATGAGCCACCCAGGCACCCTTTTCAGAAATTGTTTTTATAGTTTTCAGGGCCTATCATGGCTTTTATTAAATTTATTCTTAATTATTTCATGGTTTTCGATGCTGATGTGGATGGTGCCATTTCTTTTTTCTTTTTTTCTTTTTTTTTATTTATGATAGTCACAGAGAGAGAGAGAGAGAGAGAGAGAGAGAGAGGCAGAGGCAGAGACACAGGCAGAGGGAGAAGCAGGCTCCATGCACCGGGAGCCCGATGTGGGATTCGATCCCGGGTCTCCAGGATCGCGCCCTGGGCCAAAGGCAGGCGCCAAACCGCTGCGCCACCCAGGGATCCCAGGATGGTGCCATTTCTTAAGCCGTGTTTCCATTGGCTTATATGTCTATGGCTGCAGTTGAGTGGCTTATGTTGACCCTATCCTATGATCTTGTTCAATTCATTATCTCCAACAATGGCTTTGTAGCCCTCTTAGGATTTTCTACAAACATGATTGTGGTAAGTGAAAAAAAAAAAAAAAAAAAAAAGGTCTTACTCTTTCCTTTCCAGATTTTATGAATTTTTCTTGCTTTTTCTTTTTTTTCTTTTTTCTTTTTTTGCTTTCTTGCTTTTTTAAATTGAAGTGATGAGAAGAGTGGCGTTGCCTTATACTGTTCTTACAGGGAAAGCATTCAACATCTTACTAAATATGATAATAGATGTCAATTTTTTTAGACATTTATCAAGATGGCTGTGTTCCCTTCAATTTGTACTTTGATGTAGTGATTTTGTCTTATCGTGAATTTGTGTTGAGGTTCAAAATATGCTTTCTTCTGCATCTTTTGATCATTTTGTCAATGTGGTGAACTATATTGATTTATTTTCAAATGTCAAACCGACCTTGCATTCCTGGGATGAATCTCACATGCTTAGGATATATTACTGTATTATCCTTCTTATATGTTGCTGAATTGGATTTCTTAATGTTTATTAACTATTTTCATGTGTATGTTTCTAAAGAATGTTAGCTTTTACATTTTTATAATACCTTTTTTGATTTTTGGTATCAGAATTATGAGAAAATGAGTTAAGGAGTGCCCCCACCTGCTCTGCTTTCTGAGGGGGTTTGTGTACCTTTGGGCTCATCTTGCCCTTATGTGTTTGGGGCAGGACCTGCCATGGGGTCGGGGTGGTGGGGTGAGGTGGTTTTTTTGTAACAAGTCTAATTGATTTAATTATTCAGACTTCTAACATTTCTTGTGTCAGCTTTGCTTAGTTATATTTTTAAGGGGATTTTTCCATTTCTTCTAATTTATAGAATTTATAGGCAGAAAGTTGTTCACAACTTTCACATACTATTCTGTTAATAGCTGTGTCGTGTGTCATTAATTAATAGCATCCTTTCTCTCATTATTGACGTTGGTAAATATTTTTTATTTTTTTATTTTTCTGTTTTTCCTCTTTCTTAGTCTTGCTCAAGACTTATTAATTTTGTTAATATTTTCAATGAAATAAGTTTATTTGTGTTAATTTTTTTCTACTGTTTGTTTTTTTATATCAATCATTCATCTGGTCTTTACTTTTAATTTCCATAGGTAGTTTTGTTTTATTTGGTTTTCATTTCCTAGATTCATAAGAAGGAAATATCACTGATTTTATACCTTTTTTGGTAATATATATTTTCAAAACTATAAATTATCTACTATATAGTGCTCTTTATGAATTTCACAAGTTTGACTGTTTTAACTATAATTCAGTTCAAAATATTTTGTCATGATTTTTAAAAATAATATCTTATTGGGAAGTGTATTATTTAATTTATAAATATTTGGGTTTTAAAAAATAAAATATCTAATTGTTATCATTTTTAAATTAAACTCCATTTTAGCCAGAGAATATACATTATAAAATTTTCGAACTTTAACAAACTTTCTGGGATTTTATTATTATGGTCCTGCATTTGGTTCCACTGATGAATATTTCACATGCATTGGAAAATAATGTCTATTCTATGGTTGCTTAATGTAGCATTTTATGAATTTCAATATAAGAACCTTCAAGAATTATTTTATTTAAATATTAAATATACCCTTTTCTGTACTATTGTTTTCATATATTTTACTATTTTTTAAAGATTTTTATTTATTTATTTGACAGAGAGACGGAGAGAGAGAGAATGAGAGAGAGAGAGCACAAGCAGGGAGCAGTGGAGGGAGAGGGAGAAGCAGGTTCTCTGCTGAGCAGGGAGCCTAATGTGAGGACTTGATCCTGGGACCCTGGGTTCATGACATGGGCTGAAGCCAGATGCTTAACCAAACGAGCCACCCAGGTGCTCCCATATACTTTACTACTACATATGTTAAAATCTCATAATATAATGTCTAACTTTTTAGTGTGAATAAACTAATAGGAGAAAAATAGTTTTTCATATTTACCACTTATTTTTTTATTTTTTTATATTTACCATTTATAGTACTCTTCATATCTTCTGGTATTTCCAACTTTTGATATTGTCTAAGTATTATTCATAAAGAGCCTCCTTTGTCATTTTTGATTGTGAACGATGCTGGGCAACACACTTCCTCCACTCCCATTTCATGGAAAATGTCTTCTTTTCATCTTTATTTTATTTTTTTCCTAAAGATTTAATTAATTTATTTATTTGAGAGAGAGAGTGCACACCATGAGATGGGGGAGGGAGAGGGTCAAGCAGACTCCATGTAGAGCTCAGTGCCTGACCTGAGACTTGATCCCAAGACCCCGAGATCATGACCTGAACCAAAATGAGGGATAAGCAATTTTTATTTTCATCACTTTAATAATATCTCTTTATCCTTTGACATTCATTTTTTTTTGTTTTTGTTTTTTTCTGATGAGAAGTCAGTCATCATTAACTGTTTTTCTCTGTGTTTCATGTAGTCTTTTCTTTCATGTGACTGCTTTCAAATTTTTTTCTTTTTAACTTTGATTTTCAGCAGTTTTACTCTGATGTGCCTAAGTGTGTGTGTGTGTGTGTGTGTGTGTGTATTGTGTGTATGTGTTTTCATCTATCCTTCTAGGGAATGTCATGTTTCTTAAATCTGTCGACTAATGTTCTCCATTAAACTTGAAAATAATTCAGCTATTATCTCTCCAATGTTTTCCCTAGACTATTTTGTCTCTCCTCTCCTTCCAGGAATTCAGTTGTATTTTTATTGCGTTGATTGCTTTTCTCCCTGAAGTCACTGAGGTTCTGCTTATTATTATTTTTTAAAATTTTTTCTTCTGTATTTTTCACTTTGTAAAATAACTATTGGTCTGTCTTCCATTTTGTGTACACTTTCTTCTCTACTGTCTAACTTTTCAGTAGGGATGATGATCTTTTCATTTCAGGTATTTTACTCTTCTGTTTTAGAATTTACATTCAATCTGTTTATTTATAGTTCTCAGTTCTCTGCTATAATTCCTCTCTATTCTTTCTTAATGAGCCTTTTGCCTTAAATTCTTCAACATACTGAGCTTTCTATTGAATTGCTTTTCTTTTATTTTTCATGCTTTTCCTCATAATTTTTGATTGTATGCTAAACTGTGTATATGACATCTGGTAAGGAGTATTATCAATTGCCTTTATGACTGTCGAGTTTTGTTCTGCAGGCATTTTAATTACTGGCAGATCTTATTGATTCCGTCAGCTTATCTTTAGCCTTTGTCAGAGTGATACATTTTGGATTTGGTCTTGGTCTTGGGATATGACTTTGACTTTCTCACTCTCTCCTCATATCCATATAAATATAAAATATATATTTGTCTATAATATATATAAGATAAATTATATATGTTTATTTATAATTTCACCAATGATCAAATAATTAAGAATAAACCAAACACAAAGAATATTGATATGAAGAAAACATTAAAAGTCTTCTGAAAGACTGAAAAGAAAAGCATATGTTGCAGTTAGAATGAATACTTTGGCAATGTAAACAAAATGTAATTTCAATAAAAATTCCAACAGAATTTGTTCCCTTGTCAAATTCTGAATTTCGTAAACATTAATTATTTTTGTATATATAAAAATATGATGATGATAAGTAAATGAGATTAAAACATTCTATCTGGAATGCTTGGGTGGCTTAGTTAAGAGTCTGCCTTCAGCTCAGGTCATGATCCTGGGGTCCTGGGATATTGCTCCACATCGGGCTTCCTGCTCAACAGGGAGCCTGCTTCTCCCTCTCTTTGTCCTTCCCCTTGCTTGTACTCTCTCACTCTCTCTCAAATAAGTAAAATCTTAAAACAAAACAAAACAAAACAAAACAAAACAGTCTATCTAATTGTTACATGTACTATGAAACTGGTGCAAATTAAGTGATTTTGCACATGGTACAGAAACAGATAAAAGCAATGGGGAAAATAGAGTATAACAACAGACTGTAATACATATATAAATTTAGTATATGGTAAATGTAGCATTTAAAATCAGAATGAAAGGCTTGGAATATATAAGAATGGATAAGAAATGTTGTTGCCATACAACTAACCATTTGACAAAAAAAAAAAAAAAATCAGTCTAAGCCCTCAGTTCATTCCCATAATATCAGTTTAAATTTCAAATGGATCACACATTTAAAAGTCTAAAATACAATAAAAAAATACCAGAATAAAATAACGAAGAATTTTATTTATCTAATGCCAGAGTGGAAAACAACTTAGTAAACAGGAAACAAAATTCACATACCACAATTGAACAACCACAAAACTGTACAAACTTTTTGATTTGGCATCAAAAATTTCTTTTTTTTTCATCAAAAATTTTCTAAAATTAAAAGAAAAATAACAAATTCAGGGCCAAAAAAATTATTGCATAAATGGTAAATATAGATTTTCCTTTCATGATATGTAAAGAGCTCTTATATGTCAATTATAAAAAATCCTAGTCTACTATAGAATTGGGCAAAGGAGTCAAATTAATATTTTACAGACAAAGAAATACAAATGGCTTTTAAACTTCTGATAAAAAGTTCAACTTCACCCTATTAGAAATTAAAATTAAAATGAGATGCTGTTTTTATCAGATTGGGAAAACATTTAAAAATCTTAATACATTGTTTTGGTGTAGTTGATTGAGAATAGGCATATTGACCAGTTAATTTTAACAGAGGGGTATATTTTTGCTTCCTCTTTGCAGGGAATTTGGTAGTTATCTACATACCTTTTGAGCCAGGAATTATCCTTAGGTTCTCATAAACCTGTTGAATCACTGTGTTGTACAGCTGAAACAAATGTAACATGGTGTGTCAACTTTATTCAAAAAAAGAAAAAAAAGATGTATGAAAATATTCATTTTAATAGTAACCAAAGGGAATAAACAATAGTTGTCTAATAGTAGGGCGCTCATTAAATAATTTTTCTTATATCCATAAAATAAATACAAAAAATGCATGTTTATTGCTATATGCCCTGATACAGAGCATACCTCCAAGTTACAGCTTCAGGTGCAAGTAGGGAGACTCACTACAATATGCATAATATGTTCTGTTTGCATAACTAAGGAAGATCTACATGTGCTCACACATACGACAAACATACAAACATGTTTGCCCGACAGATACATGAGGAAGTAGAGAGGGACACATCTCTCTTTCCCTGTTGTATCCTACTCTGCGGTTTAATTTTTCTGTCATGTGCATAAATTACTTTCCATTAGGTATTTTTAAAGCATTATTTATGGGCTCCTTTCTAGGTCTGACATTCCAGGATGCCATGGTTATGAAATGGCCACAAGACAGTGAGCTCAGATGGCGTCTGTGAGATTTCAGGGCAGTGAGCATGTCAAAGCCGGGAATTCAGAAAACCACCCAATGTGACTTAGTCTGAGTCACTTAATTTGTTAAACAAGTTACTAATCTACACCTCGCAGAATTTTTGGAAGTTTTAGTATATGCCGAACGGTGTCGTAAATCACATATTCTGATTCATGTGCTAGTTAGCCTCATTGGTGGCACCCTGACAGTGAAAATATTATGCAAAGTGTCTTGAAGTCTTTAATGTGATTGACATTTTCCACTTATAAACTGATGAGGTATCATTCACACGAGCCACATCTTGGCTTCCACGCTCTACTATGCTTTGGTTGTCTTTTGGAGGGAATGCTATTCTGAGCCGAACCAACTGGAGTTATGAGACGTTATAAATCTCTTCATACAGAATATTTATTGGATTCACTGATTAAAAGACATTAAGTGTAAAACATTATTTGGTCATTCCAGGACACTGAATTAATCTTTACTTTGGACAACAGGGCACATTCCATGACATCTGGGTCTCTCTCCAAGATTTGTGACCGAGCAGTGTAGCATATGGCACAACAGCTTTTTCTCCTGTTCCTGAATTTCCTGAGCAATCACTGCAAGGCCACCTCTAGTCTCAGTGGATGCACGAGCTACACACAGAAATCCTATGTAGTCCACCATTAGTTGATGATGAAAGTGAATATTGACTAGCTTCAATCCGCCAGACCTATTAGGGTTTGCTATACTCTCTGTCGTGCACCAAGCACCATGGGCTCACTCAGTTGAGGGACACACAGTTCCTGCCCTCAAAGGGTTTATAGCCCCCTGGGGACACACATGAGCCCAGTGATGCAGAGTAACATGGTGCTACAGCCAGAGCTCAGAAACCAGGCCACCTCTTAAATCTAAGCCGGGCAAGTACCAATATTATCGGGCTGTTCAGAAAACAGTGTGGGGCACATGGGGGACAGCTCAGCTCCGTTCCAGGCTCACCTTGTACCTGGGGTGTGTTCATTGCAAGGTGAGAGAAGGTGGATCCTGGAGTTTCTGAGCAACCTGAGAAAGACTGTGGTCTAATGGTCTAGAGGGGAGGAGACGGCCTGTGGACCGCAAGAGCATTCTGTGTCTCCAGTTCTTCAGGCCGAAGAGGGAATTTTCACCGTTCTCTTCTGATTATCTGGGTGAAGATTCTGGGGAACCACCCCAGCCTGCTGAAGTGGAGGGTCTAGGCTTGGGCACAGGAAACTTCCATCTTAATATGAGCCCGGGTAATCTTTCTGCACACTAGAACCACAGACTGCAAACCCTCAGAGGCTTGTTCCCTTGGCTGGGGACCTGTTCCTGGTGGTAACTTAGCACCCAGAAAATTTCTTCCTTCAGGAGGGAAAGTCACGGGACTTCAACCACAAAGACTTCCAATTCTCTCCACACAGGAACCACGAGGTCTGTTCACTAGCCTGAGGCCCTCTGAGGAGGTGAGGTTCTCTTAGATGAGCACGTGCCTCTTAACCTTATCAGGAAGACTCAAGTGGAGGAAGCAGAAGGCAGGGAAAGAAATGATGAGAAATGAAGCTGGATATTTGCTTGTTTAACAACTGTTGACTGAGCACGTATTTTGCACAAGGTGGCTTTGCCTGTGCCCAAGAGCTCTTCCACATGAAGGCTGGGGCTGCAGGGCCCTGCTTGGCTCCTTGCAGAGCCCGAGGATGACACGAAGCTCACAGCCAGCTCGCACTTTCCTCTGGGTTCCTGGGGCAGAAGTGAGCCCCAGGTTGACTTTGATTGGAGTTCCCTTTATCTGCTTCTTTTTCCCTTTCCTGTTCTAGCCCCTCTGAGTGAACGGGGGACATTGAAGGTCTATTGTCCCACTTCACTTAGGCTTCCTTCCAGGTCATTTGGAATTCATTCCTGGGACTTGCTCCAGATAGATTCCCATACCACAGAGGGCTACCAACACGGAGAACCTGCTGGAAAACTCACTGACATTCCTGTTTAAACAATTTTCTACAAACTTTATGTTCCCTACATTTGCTAGGCCCCAGAGTTTCATACATGTCTGATTTGAGGAGCAGTAAGTTTTACAGAGAAGAGAAAGCAGAACAAAAGGGAACACGTTGCTTTTGTATTAAGCTGGTGGCTTGCTCCCAGCTCTCTTGGAATATGGCATCTTGCATGTAATCTGCTTGCAAATGGCTCTGAAGTGGCCCAGCATTGCGATGATGTTCTCAGCACACAGATGCATGAATGAACACCCGCCAGTTGTTGGGCTCTGGTGGTGGAGGTGGCACCAGTTCCCACCAGGCTGCCCTGCAGAGAGATGGCAAACTGATATTCACTCACTTTTTCCACTCCTGGCCAGGTGCTTGGTGCTCATTCTGGCTTTGTTTTTCCCAAGATGACTTCAGTTTGGATGCTTCCAATTAAGCTTGGCCAAGCAACATGGGCTTATCATCAACGTCACCATCACCATCCAGGGATATTTCCTGCGTGCCTCTTGCCAACTGTTGCCAATTCTGCTAATGGTCCTTTACTGTCTGTCATGTGCCAGGCCCTGTGCTAAACTCTGGGCACATGGCCATGCATAGCGTCCTAGCTCAAGGAGCCCATGCTTTAAGGAACAGAGTAATGTAGAAATGCAACATTTCTAAGTAATGCAAACTGAGTGACGCAGGAGGGTTGAACAGGGTGTTATGGGGACAAAAAGGGATCACTCAGTCCTAGCCTGGACCAGGCATCAAGGGCAGAAGTTAAGGGCAGAGGTGTCAAAGTTCCTCTCAGAGCAACTGTGTCCTGAAGGGTGAGTAGGATAGACTAAGCAACGGGAAGTCGTGAATTTAGAAAATTCTCCGGAGCTATCTAAGCTTGAGTCCAAAGTCAAGATCAGAAGTTGGCGATTTCTATTGCAGAAGTTGCAGAAGGTGGAAGAAGTTGGCCTATTTCTATTTCAGAAATTGTTCTGTTTCTACCTGGGGTCAAGATTAGGTTTGGGGCCTGGCTGAGCATTTGGTTCCCTCCTATGTGGGCTGGTTGAAATCAAGGCATGTGCTTTCTCCTTGCAAGAGTTCCCTGGCTTCTGGAGCATCTCAAGAGCCCATCAAAGAGTGTCTGCTGGCGCTTCATCCCACCCTGCCCTACCAAAGGACTCTGGAAATAAGACCTAGGGGATCAATCTGGCCCAATACTGGGAGAGATCATGGATTCAGAACATAACCTTCTGGCTTTGGCCTCGTGTCACCACACAATTGGAGCCTCTGAATATAGCTCTTTCTATACACTCACTCAACAGACATTTATCAAATATTGATTGACGAAGGTGACATGATGCTAGCCAGCTAGATGATAGGTAGATAGAAAGATGATTGATAGGTAGATGTTAAGTAGACAGTATTAATTAAGCCTTTGCATAGATGGATTAGCACAGTTCTGGACACATGGGATTAACTCTTTTAATCCTTGCAACCACTCTGTAAAGTAGGTACTATCCATAAGTTAATTATGCAGAGAGGAGGGGACCCCGGATGGCTCAGTGGGTTAAGCATATGTCTACTGCTCAGGTCATGATCCTGGGGTCCTTGGATCGAGCCCCTTATCTTGCAGCCTCCTCAGTGGGGAGCCTGCTTCTCCCTCTGACCCTCCTCCCTACTCATGCTCTTGCTCATTCTGTCTCTCTCAAATGAATAAATAAAAAATCTTCTAAAAAATTACATAGAGAAAAAAATTACATGCAGGGACACCTGGGTGGCTCAGTCAGTTAAGCATCTGCCTTCAGCTCAGGTCATGATCTCAGAGTTCTGGGATCGAGCCCCGCATAGGGCTCCCTGCTCAGTGGTGTCCCTCTACATGCTGCTCCCTCTGTTCGTACGCTCTCTCTCTGTCAAATAATCAAATAAAACCTTTTTAGAAAATTATGTAGAGAGGAACACTGAAGTCCAGAGCACCGAGTGACTTTCATACACTTCCAGTTAATGGTAAAAAAGATTCCATTCCATGGAGCCCTAACTCCCTGGTGCAGCCTCTGAAGGGGTGGAGAGGGAGTAGCATCCGGGTGGCTTCAGTGGGTAAATACACAAAAGGAGAAGTTACCTTGCGGGAAATGGCAAGTGGTGCAGTGCAGCTGGTCACAGAGCACAGACAGGAAATAAAGGGAAGAAAACCAGAAAGGTGGTTTGGGGCAGTCCAGGGAGGGACGAAGACCCTATACTCAACACTTCCTATTCTCTCAGGTAGGCCAGGGAGAGTCAGCCATGGTTTTGAACACAGAACAAAGATACACTCTAGGGAGATACATGCTGGAGTGTGACAGTGCATGCAATTTTGTCTAAAACACTTTAATACCAGGATTATATGCAAACCCAAGTAAGATGTCTAATTTCACACTGCATATGCTGATAAGGAATGCACGGGCCAGGGTGATCCACTGTGTTTCTATCAGGAAACCCTCACTCCCAAGGCAGCTCCCACCGACATGTCTATTATCTATAGCTGAATCAATAACCAATGATCTAATATCTAACTATCAGCCAGGCTGGATTAGTAATTCCAGCATCTTTGTGGCCAAACAATATAAAACTCTTTCTCACCCATGCAGCCTCCTCCACCCTGGCATTCTGATGCTCAGTTTGTGTGGGTCACACCGCGAGTCCCCATCAAATAACCAGGTGCTCCATGATGTTTCCCTGGCTAGCTTGGACAGCTTTCAAATACAGAAAAAAATCAAAAGGATATTCGAATGATCACCCAAATATGTGCCACATAAACCTGTAAACCCGATAATTATTAATATTTTCCACATTTGCTTTATCTCTAGCTATTGGTAGCTATTGTTCCAGCTGAACCCTTTGAAAATGAATACAGACATTATGATTGCTTAAATAAATCAGTGAGCCACATGAATTTTGTTCCAAAATTAGGAATTCTCTTACATAAAGACACCAGTACCCAGGCTACAAAAATTGACAGTGGTTCCCTTCACCTACTGTTTAGCTCGTACATATTCCCCATTTCTCCCCGAAATATCTCTTATGGCTTTCTGTCTCGGAGAGAAGCCCATCCTGGATCATGAATGACTTCTGCTTGTCATACCTTCTTTGTGTCTTTTAATCTAGATGAGACTTTTCCTCTTTAATGACATGGATTGTTTGAAAAGACCCTGCTTGAGGAAAACCAAAAGTCCCATTTTGAGGTTTGTTTGATGGCTTCTTTCTGGTAGTTTTTAAGATGCTCTTCTATCCCCTGCATCTCCTGGAAGCTGTGGTTAGCCCTAAAGACTCGATTCAAGTTCAATGACCGCAACAGTAGTAGGACTTCATGTGGCTGTATTTCACGGGCACATAATAACTTCCCGACGTTACTGATGTTGCTTAAGACAATCGCCACCGGGATCCCTGGGTGGCGCAGCGGTTTAGCTCCTGCCTTTGGCCCAGGGCGCAATCCTGGAGACCCAGGATCGAATCCCACGTCTGGCTCCCGGTGCATGGAGCCTGCTTCTTCCTCTGCCTGTGTCTCTGCCTCTCTCTCTCTCTCTGTGTGACTATCATAAATAAATAAAAAATAAATAAATAAGTTATTTAAAAATATATATATATAATTATTTTTTTTTAAAAAAGATAATCGCCACCATGTATTTGTACAATGAAGATGCCTTTTTCTTCCCGAGCTCTGCGGGGTGATGTTTGACAATACGTGGTTGCCTTTTCACCTAATGGTTTCAGCAATAGTTACTAGTTCATGCTTGAATCAATTATTTCTTCAGTGAAATAAAAATTGAAAATTTCTTTTAAAACAGGAATGAGCTCTTCATCTATTTTACCTTTATAGAATGCTAGGCTGTCCTCTATGATTAAAGTATTTGGCTTATATTCCCTATGTTTTACAGGCTAGTTTCTAATACTGTGTTCTCACCAACAATATACACGAATCCCCTTTTTATTTTTTTAATAAATTTATTTTTTTTGGTATTCAATTTGTCAACATACAGAATAACACCCAGTGCTCATCCCGTCAAGTGCCCACCTCAGTGCCCGCCACCCATTCACTCCCACCCCCCACCCACTTTCCCTTCCACAAATCCCCTTTTTATAGGCATTTCTGTGTACATAGACCAGTGTTCTTTAAGGAAGAACAGGGATCAGATTATACGTCCGGTGAGTACACCCTGGCAGGCTTCCCACCACACGGGCTGGCCTGGCGCCTTCTGAGCCGGCACCACGGCACTGCCTGCCTTGCCCTGGGCCAGCCTGGTGCAGGGGACTCGGCTCTCTGGGGGCTAGCGGCAGTGTTCTGGGAGCCTGATAGGTGCATTGGGAAAGATTAATGAATGGAAGATAAAAAAAGAAAAATGCTGATTGAACCTGTATTTTAAAGAACTGTGGTCTTTAATATTCTATCTGGGGCCCCCTGGGGTCTCCAGCGGTTGAGCATCTGCCTTCGGCTCAGGGCATGATCCCGGGGTCCTGGGATCAAGTCCCGCATCAGGCTCCCCGCAGGGAGGCTGCTTCTCCCTCTGCCTGTGTCTCTGCCTCTCTCTGTGTATCTCTCATGAATAAATAAAATCTTAAAAAAATAAAATAAAATTGTTTCTTCTCAAGAAACTACAGTTTCTTCTAAAGAAAAAGTGAGGTGCAGTATTTAAGGGCAGTATTTCTTTTGTGCCTGTCTCCCTCAGTCATATGCGCGAACACGCACACACACACACACACACACACACACACACACACACTCGGCCTCCTGGATTTAAAAAAATGATCATTTACTCGTTTTTGGAATCAATTACAGATATTATTATCATTTCCTGATGCTCAATAATTGGTGGCCCTGCCATCGGGGATAAATTATGAGTTCATCTTCGTTTTCCAGCTCCAAGTTCATATTAAGAGATATTAGCATATTTGAATTTCTGTGTATTTTCCCTTCCATGGAA
Source organism: Vulpes vulpes (assembly GCF_048418805.1). NCBI lineage: Eukaryota > Metazoa > Chordata > Mammalia > Carnivora > Canidae > Vulpes > Vulpes vulpes. Next base: position 114,935,925 of record NC_132794.1, on the reverse strand, counting down.
AGGTATCCCTCCTGCTTGTTAGCTTTGCCCTGTGGTATTAGAACATTGTTTCAAAATTTCAATCTGCACCTCACTCCTAACCATCAATAACAGCCAATCGGCGAGGAGCGGAACTTGGGAATGGTCTTGGTTTATACTTGGCTTATGGCGAGTCTGGCTGCATATGCTCGTGCACCATTTTCCTTTCTTTTTCTACGGCAGCTGCTCAGTCTCGTTCTCTATTTTTGAGGAGATCTCCATGTGTCCGGGCTATACCCCTGCAGTTCTGATCGAAGGTGCAAAGCTTTCCCTTGGTCTCTCATTGTTTCTGGATATCGGCAGCCAGAGGTTTTAACTCCAGACCAAACACAAGTGGGATTTTGTGGCTGCAAATGCGGCCTCCTAACGTCGTGCCCTCTGACCCGGCGTTTGCCCGGCGAGGTGAGCGCATGACAGGCAGCCTCAATGTTGCGACCCGGGGTCCCCGGGGGGCAGCTGCGTCGCGTGTCTCAGAGCTCATTCCCGCTCACGCGGCCAGGCCACGAGATCCCAGCCAGGTCCCTGGGCCCTGCTCACAGGAACAGTCAGTGGTCCAAGCTTGGGTGCCACCCCTGGGTCCAGCCGCAGGTCCTTGGTGGCCTGCAGGCAGCGTGCATGTGAGAGGGGGGCCTTTGGCTGGCGCAGCCGAGGGACCTGCTGTGACAGGTGTGGACAGAGCACAGCAGGTGGGTGGCCACGCTCAGACACATCACGCCCATGGCCCTATTAGGCCCAATGACAGACACACCAAAGCAGTGGGGGGCCTGGGCTGGGGCAGGGGGCAGGGGCCAGGCCTGGCTGCCTCTGGTGTTTCGTGGCTCCGCAGGTGCATGCGTGGGAGGGAGCGTGGGCAGAAGGGAGTGTAGGCTCAGCTCTAAGGTCTCATTCTCTTCAGAGGCCGGCGCCGCCTTCCCCTGGCTGTGTGACGCTCACTCAACTCTTTGTAGGAAGGAGGCAATGCCTTCCACCGCCGAGGCTGCCTGCGGCTTCAGGAAGGATGTGTGAGAGAGGCCTGCCCAGAGGCTGCTGTGTGACGGGTCACCAGGATGGCCCCTGTCCCAGGCACCTGGCTTCTGCCTCCGCACACTTTTGTGTCCCTCCCCCTCTGATGACCCCTCAGAGTCCTGGGATGAAAGGGATGAAAGGCAAGTTGTTGTTTCACACCCTATTTTGAGAACAGTACTCAGACGCACTGAATGTAGGCTTGAGTCAGCCCTGGCGGGACCGCTGGATGGCTGGACAGCTGGATGGTGGGACCACTCGATGGCAGGGCTGCTCAATGGCAGGACCACTCCACGGTGGAGCCGCTGGATGGTAGGGCTGCTCAATGATGGAACCACTTGATGGTGAGGCCACTCAATGGCAGGGATGCTCAATGGTGGGACCACTCGATGGCAGGACCACTCAATGGCAGGGCCGCTCAAATGTGGGACCACTCAATGGCAGGGCCACTTGATGGCAAGACCAGGTTGACTTTGGAGCTGGGAACTCCCAGGAGCCCGGGGGGGGGGGCAGGGGGCTCCCAACTGTCATGGCAGGTGTGCAGGCCAGGCATGCACAGTGTCAGGAATGAGGGGACCCAGGGTGCCAGAGGCACAGTGAGCCTTGAGCAAGGGCCACCACTTGCTTGGAACCCAGAGCTCCACACACTGTGGCACCAGCTGCTTAGTTAGGCCTAAAGTGGGGCGAGGGAACAGGAGAGCACCCCCCATCTGTGGCTCGGCTGTCAGGACCCAGATGTGGAGTCGAAGAGCAGACTGGTTCCTTCCTGCATCTCTAACCCCAAAGCTCTAATTTAGATATGAAGTGCTAAATTCTATCAATTTAGAATTGATAGTATTCTTTAATACTAATAGTAATCTCCATTGCTATTAAAGAATCATTTAAAATTCTAGGAGTGGAGTGGAGTGGTCCTCAAAAACCTTTCTTTTGTTTCACATTGAAAGAGGGGGAATTCCTGCTTTTTCTTTGTGGACTCAATTTGCCCCTGGGCACTGTGGGAGCGGGTTTCCACTGGCCCCCGTGGCGTCCTGTGCTGTGTATGGGGTGCTGGTATCCATCGCATCCCGAGGGCGGGGCAGGAGATGACTTCATGGAGTATCTCCTGGGCCAGCTGTGCTGCAGCCAGTACAAGAGGCCCCTGTGTGGGTCCAAGGCGGGCTAGGAACCACTTGACCAGCAATAACACGGCTGGAGGTAGGCCCTGGGAAGTGTAGCCAGAGCCCCTGGGGGCCGCCCCCTGGAATGATGTCTGGACCAGTCTCCAAAGGCTTGGAAACTCATCAACAGCTCTTGTCCCCCCACCCTCTCCTCCACTCCTTGTTCAAGAATTCTTTTGACACTGATCTGCAGTCACGACTCAAAATTAAATTCTTCTGCATTATTAAATTGAGTATTTGGCTTAATATTTTAAAATCTGAGACCGGTTGAGACCCAAAGGCACTGCGTCAGTGCCCCGCGTTCCTGCTGAAATTAAAAGCTTGTTGGAAACGCCGCCGAAGGATGAGTGTGGCGCATTCCCTGGTGGCCGCGGGCCATTCGGGGGCCTTGGAGCATTTCTTTCCAACCTCGTGTTCTAAGCTCCCTCCAGCCTCCTGAGTGCATTTGCCAAAATAGAACTGCAAAGTGCCAAAACTGGAATCCGTTCTTTATGTTTCCTTCTGGGTTCCTCTGACATGGTCGGCTCTAAGATCGTGTCACACCCTGCTCAGCCCCCTTGCAAAGTCTGCATGCGATCAAACCCCCGTGAACGCATTTTGAACCCTTACTTTGTATTTCAGCAGCTCATTTGGCTCTCAGATATGAAAAAGTGCAAATTTCCTGTTGGCTTGGATTTAGTTTAAATTTTTTTCTCAAATCAAATGAGAACATTCAGGATATCCTAGACATGGAAGCTTGAGCTCATAGATCAAAACGCCTCATTTGCCTTTTCCTAGTGATGTTTTTGCTCCATGTAAAATTATAGCAGAACTTGGCAACCCAGCCCATGTATCGAGTTCCTGGGAAATATGTCAATTTTATGTCTAATTTTTATGACCAGGATCTGGGTGCTCTATAGCTCTAAATGCAGCACACAATTCCAGTAACTGCATTTGTCTATTTTCTTGGTGTATTTACTTCTATCTCCTTCTACACGGCTTTTTGATTTTTCTTTTTCTATTCTAACAGACTATCTTTAAGTTTATAAATAAGACTGGCACTGCTTGGTGATAGCCATTGTGCATAAGAAAGTAGTGCTTCCTTTGCAGGTTGGGTGATGAAGCTCTGATGCATTCAGTATCTAGCCAGCTCTGCAAAGACCCTTCTTAATGGTCTTTAGGTACAGAGGCATCCTCTTTCTTCTGGCGGGACGTGGTCCTTTCAGGGGTAGTGGCTGCACCTATAAACATGCCGCATCTGCATTTGCTCAAAGCTCCATTCACAGTGATCAATCCCAAATGAAACTTGAGCTGGGAAGACCGCAAAACCATGAAGCCAATTTGTCGTCGGAACAGGATTTCTCACAGTGTGGTCTACTGATCACTGTCTAAGTGGTGGTCCTCTGGTGGTTTATCATGGTGGGATGCAAAACTAATAAAATAATATCTTTTTTTCTAGGTTGTGAATATATATGAACTAAATCTATGCTCTAATTAGCTGTTACATTTTAAGAGCTTCTCATCAGGTGTAAGCTTGGAGACGGTCTATAATTTACCCAAGTTCACCTAAAGGAGTGGCACAGGGTTTGCACTTGGGTTTCCACTCCCAAAGCCCACATATTTGTCTTGAACTGTGGTCCTTGCAGTAGAAGAGTCTAGTATGCTGATAGGAGGTGTCATTAATTGTATTTATTTATCTGAAGCATTTAACTTACTTAAACCTTCTGGGTATAAGAGAAAAACATGTTCTCTGTTCAAAATTGGGAAAAATCCAAACACTCTGAAAAAAAGCCAAGATGGAGCCATCAGATGTAGGAATGCTTCCTTTCACACTTATGGATCAAACCGGGCTAAGATCGTGCGCACCTCTTCTAACAGATTGGTTTCGCCTATTACTAAATATTCTCAGGGAAGATAATTTTCTACTTTAAGGAGTATATTCTGTCCTTTGGATATACCATTACCAGTTTAAGTAGTCCACGATTGTGGGACGTTCGTGTTGTTTCCCAGGTTATCATTGTTAAAAATAAAACTTTGCTGAGCATCTTACACAATTCTGAGAGCCTAGAATTATTTCATTAAAGACTGTGTACATCCCTTTTACGTTACATTAGCAAATTGCCGCCCAAATTGTTGTAACGATAAGACCAATAAGACTTGCCAATGATCTGTGAAGATGCCTCCTTCCATCAAATCTTCAAAAAAGTTGTCTTCATTAAAAATAGTGACCAATGAGGGACCCTTGGTTGGCTCAGGGTTTGAGCGTCTGCCTTTGGCTCAGGGCGTGATCCCGGGTCCTGGGATCGAGTCCCACGTCAGGCTCCCTGCGAGGAGCCTGCTTCTCCCTCTGCCTGTGTCTCTGCCTCTCTCTCTCTCTCTCTCTGTGTGTCTCATGAATAAATAAATAAACAAAATCTTAAAAAAAATAGTGACCAACGATTAAGCCAAAACACTATAGATTCTTATTTTAATCCCCACTTCCTCTACTTAACAGTGAAGTTGCACATTAGTGGTTTCATGGACTACCTGTGTTTCTTATTTTGTGAATTGTTTACTGCTCCATGGGGGTGTTTGTCGTTTTTGCATTGGTTTGCAAGAAATCTGTACCTAGTACACCTATTAGCTTTTTGAGTATGATAGATACAAACTTCCCAGGATGTGGTGAACTTTTTGTTTACGTGTTTCTTTGTACTATTAAATGTAATATAGACCAGTCTCTCTCTCTCTCTCCTTTTTTCTATGGTTCCTTTCTTTGTGTCCTGCTGAGAAAGACTTCCCTGTTTTAAGATCAGATAAACAGCAATTGGCATTGTATTCTAATTCTTGTATAATTTTATGACTATATTTAATCTTTTCACCTAATTTGTAGTCTAGTCTATGCCATGAGGTAAGATTCTTTTTTTTCCCTTTTTCTCCTTAAGTAATTATAGAAGCATTTTAAAAATTATCATCCCCTAGCCATTGAATTAAAAATGACAAGTTCATCATATATCATATCCATGCTCATTTCTAAACTTTCTTGTGTGGCTTCCTTTGAGGCCAGTTTATTATATTTGCTATGAGTATGGATATTGCAACAAATCTAATGGGCTTTGTTTTCATTACATTTCAGTCTTTTATAAAGAAACTATACATTTTGCATATGTATTTATTTACCAACCACTTTATAGAACTCTTGAGTATGTTTGTGTTTTTTCATCATGGAATTTTCAAGTAGGCAATTGTGTAAGCTACAGATAGCAACACTGAACTCATATTTTCTAGCACTATTTTTAATGGGTCACCGTGACACCATTTATTAGTGTTTATCACAATATATACTTATTTTACTTCTCTTATCTCATAACTCAGTTCTTTAATTTTCTTCCTTGATTCTTACTTAAATTTTGTGGTTTGTTCTTGGATTATATTTCTTCTACAAACTTTTTTTCAAAAGTACCCTCTCTCCAGCATTGTGGAAGCCATGTTATCCTATTTTTATTTTGAGACAACTTTCATTAGACTCACACAGTTTTTCACTCATCGCCAAATAAGAGGGAGCCTATTTTAGTCTTCCCACAGGCAGGAACATAGAGTCCTCTCAGCGTTTTTCCCCAGACCTCCTTGGGTTTCTGTTAGGATGATCTTCTTGGATCTTAACTCTAGAATTGGTTGGTAAAAATTCACCCTGCAGATCCAGGGGTGCAAACGTGGGGGTGAGGGACCTGGAATTGTTGGAAGCTCCAGGAGGAACTCTTCCTTCTTGCACTCTGTCCTTGTGTTCAGGGAAGTGGCTTAAGGCACCTGGGTTCCTAGGCGCTCAAGCTTTCAGGTCAGCTACAGTGATGACTATGCCCACCTTGTCCTGTGCTGCTGTTGGCCAAGCATCGGCACATCTCATCTACCAGGCAGGATTTTGCTTGGGGGTAACTCCCGTTGCCACCAATTTCCAATGCTTCTCCTGGCTGTCTGCTGTGGCCCATCGACATGCTGCAAACTGAGGGTTTCTGGGTCTCCTTCCTGAACACTTAGGCAGGCTCAGGAGTGTACTGTACTGAGAAATAGCTGTGTTAATGCAATCCATTACCATCAGCAGTGCATCTGGCAGACATTCTTGATACTTGAAGGTGACAAAACGAGTGCCCTTGGGTACAGCCTTTTGGAGATTAATATACATATTTCTACATAAATATTTTTGTATAGTTATTTCAACATGCTTTCTGCATTTATATCTATTACTTACATGACTATATATTACTAATATGCTTATTTTATGTTTGTATATTATAAACTATAGATATAGATGCACGTATAGAGGGAGCTTCCCTCCTCTTTTAGCTGGGCTTATGCAGGAATAGCTGAACACCCACATACTTAGAAATTTCAAATCGTTTTAACTAACCCTGCCGTCCATCATCAGAGACCATCCGGTCTTAACTCACTATTAAAAACACTTAACTTCTCCAGTGATAAGAAAAGAGAAGTATTTTATTGTCACAAATATTTTTCCCGTGGCAATTGATTGTGAAACATTCAAAGTGTTTGAAGAACCCTTTGTTTGCTTTCATTCTCCGAAGTATCTCCAGAAGTCTGTGAATCTGATGACTGGTTCTTAGTACTAGAATGAGAGGTTTAGTTGTATTGATCCACCCTAAACTATAAGAACGTGCCCTTAAGTAGATTCAAGTTCATCAAAATAATTTATCAGGAGCGTGTCCTCCGAGGGTTTCTTTATGGTTTTAGCTTGTATCATCCTGTCTTCTTACAAGGTATAAACCAAACCCACCCAGGTGCTGCATGCACAGTGATTGAGTGAGGCTCGGGCACAAAGATTCAATTTTTATTTTATTTGTCAAATTTTGAGCTTCGAGGGTGACTTCAGGTCCTGGACACAGGTTCCATTGCCCTCCACCCAGATGCTCTGTGATCTTACACACATGCCTTGGGTCATGCCTGGCTGATCTCGCCCGGCACACAGGAGCTCCCGCTGCAGAGCCTCACGGGTACAGATATGCAGGCGCCTTGATCACTTTGCTGTCCTCCTCTGAAGATTTGGTCCAACGGTAGAATGCCATTCTTTGTTTTGTTTCTTGGATGGTTTCCTCCAGGCAACACTTGGCATTACGCAGATCTGTTTTGGCGTCCATCCAAGTCATTTAGTACCACGAGTTTCTCATTATGAAATAGGTTCACCTGTAGGATGGTCCCATGGTCTGGACATTGAGCCCTCATTATTATTATTAAGACGCTGCTTCTGTAGAACATATGTTTTCAGCATAGACTGTTAATTTCCCTGTATACATGCCTGGAGAGGTTCCTCTAGGGCTGGCGCTTTTTTGTCCTTCTTGGGAATTAGGGGAGCAGCTAGCTAAATTTCCAGCTGTCCTCTTCACATTATTATTTAAAATTAGAGATGACAAAGGTCACAATTATAAAGCACAAATTGCCAGTGTGTCTGTTGGAAGGCTGGAGGAGGGGCCGTTCGATGGCTCTGGATCTCTGTGCAAGCATTTCCATTCGATTCACAATGAAGCCATGAAGACGGAACACCTCACTGTCCTTTTGTTCTAAGGGAGGCGTGAGCCACCTCGGCCCACTTGTATCTCGGGTTAAAAGGGAAAGATTACGTGCCAGGGTCACTCGGCAAGTGTTTGGCATCAGTGCAGAAATTGGCTTCATGCGCTAGGATGTTTAAGCACCTACAAAGTTGTCGCCAGCCATCTGGGCTGCTGGGAACACTAAATCAATCTGTTGTATGCACAAAGCCAAGTAATTTATCTGTCAGGTAGTATTTCATTTAAAACATATTTCTGCACAAAATGAAATACGTAAAATAGTCCATTTCCATACCCGAGTCTGGCGGTTCCCATTATTTCACAGATAAAATTGTCTTTTTAATGGAGCAAGAAGGTCCTTGGGCTCATTGGCCTTGGACTCCAGAAGGAGCTTCTATTTACATTACGCAAATGTCCAATTACTGTTGGGAGAAGTACTAGGATGCCGTTTGACTATCGTCTCTCTCTCACCCCGTGGGTGTCACTCGGGTAAACACTGGTGCCAGGGGTCAGCGGAGGTTTCCCATGATGACTTCATGACAAAGTATCCGTTCATTATCCGACCTGATGCAGTTAGAAGCAGAGCTCTATTTCACAGCCTTATACTGAGAGCCGAGCAAGCTTTATGAAGCTTGAGCCCTACCTCTCGCTCAGATTTATGCGCCTCCCCTCTCCAAATGTGGAAGTGCCTTCTGGCATCCCCTCGTGTCTCCGCTGTCAGACACCCATTTGCATTACAGGAAGTGTGCATGCGTGGTACACCCTGCATATACCTGTTCTGTTAAATTATTCCCTTTTTCAATCATAAAATCCAAGCAGGACTTGGATGAAAAATAACTGGCTCTCTTCCACCATTTTTGTGGGTTTTTTTCCAATAAATAAATGAATCATTCGTAAGTTGATGCATTTAATATGGGGATCCCGGTCTAGTATCATTTCTCCAGACCTGAAATCTGATTAATGACACACCATTTCAGCTGAATTTACGTTCCTATTCACCTGGGAAAACGCAGTTTGTTCTCCCTTCCCAAACAGACAGGAACAGTGCGGGAATCGGGTTTCTCATACCTGTGTGTGCCAAAGGGGTAACAGAAAAGGGCTGTGGAATACATTTCAGAAAAGCCTGCTTGGGAAGAAAAAAAAAAGTCCTTTTGTATATTTGAAAATATGATTATTGAGTCCAAGTGTCTGTATCCTGTTGGGTTAACTTTCTCTCTTCCAAACTGTATCCGCTTCTGCTTAGAGATGCTCCACGTATTGAGGTACTGAGGCATCCACCTACCAAGGTGCCAGGCCACGTAGCGCATCACTGTTGACTCGTCTCCCTCTTCCAAGCTCCTCTTCCTCCCTCGGCCCCACCTCGGGCCAGTGGAAGTCTCCAGAGCCTTCCTCGTGAGCACCTGGAGGTGACTGTAGGTTTAATGGCCCGACGGTGTAATTTAGGGAGACTTCCATACAGGCTGGTGCTAAATCCCCATTCCTTAAATGTTTCTAAAAGTTGAAAAGAAATACTGTGAGGATTTTGGTGCCTTGCCCGAGCACACATGGTTGGCTAGGTCTGAGGTGAGATTTTAGGCCTACAGGAATAGAGCCTGGCCAGAAATGACCAGATGGCCCAGCGCCTTGTTCAGTGGTTGGATGACCAGGACACTTGGGAACTGCTCAAGGTCATGAGTGCCCTGAGAGACCACCAGAGGGGTTGCTCCAAGTGAATGGCCTAGGCTTCCGGAAAAGGCTGTTCCAGACAAGGCTGTGCCATCCCTGGGCACTGGGGAAAGCCATAGTTCCTTCTACTCCTCGAATCTTTGTTCCAAGGCCTTCCTACTGATTTCTCTCCAGGCAGCCGGGGTAGCCATCCGGCTCACACGCCCCATGTGGTTCACTGTCCTGTGAGGAGCCTTTGGTGGCTTGCCCTGCTCTTCCTCAGCTGGGAGTTTGCTTCAGCCCCTCCTCCCTGACCCTGCTGCTTCCCCCACTGCTCATGGCCCACTGGCCCCTCTCCCCATCCCCCTGCACAACACCCCCTCACCCACCACCACCCTCAGGTGCTCCTCGTGGCTTTACCTCCTGAGTTTGCACGTTAACACAAGCAGCTGCCTCTGCCAGGGAACATTTTTTTCCATCTTCATGCCCAATGAACTCCTATATTCTTTGGGTCTCAGCTGGCCATTCCCCAGATCTTGTGCAGCAGCCAGCGGCTCAGTGGCCCCGGTGAGTGTCGGACTAGTTCTGTCACTCAGCATCACCAGCTGGTCTGGGCTGATATCCCAGGGGCACATACTCTGCTCTCTGTGTGGCAATTTTGGCGCCTCTCTTGGACTGTCTTGGCCCTGGGAGATGATCTAGCTGGCTCTTGCTCGCTGTGTTCATTAACACATATTTGCTGAATGCCAACCATGTGCCGGGCAGCTCTGGGTGCCCAGATACAGCAGGGACAGACAGCGAGGCTCTAGGTCTTGCCATCAGGGTGCTGTGGTCTCAGCTAGGCCAGCTGTTGCTTTGGGAAGGGCCCCCTTGGTTATACTTGGCTTTGCTGTGCTTCCTGAGGCCAGACCTTGCCTGCCATCTTGAATGTAAATCATAAGGATCGTAGACTCTGTGCTTGGTGGGGAGCAAACCCATTCCTGTTCTGTCAGAGTCCGGGAGTGGGGGAGAGGTTACAGGACAATAATCAGGGTGGGGGTGGAGCAGGCATTGGGCATGAGAGGCAGGCTTTCTCCACGGCTTGGCCAGAGATTGGATTTTACAGCCTCTGTGAACCTGGTTTGACCCTGTTCACCAGGATAACCACCATCTACCTCTCCAGGTCCTGCGTGAAGGTGCATGAGCAACTTGGGGTCTGGTGAGACCTTGGGGGCCATGCAGCACTCTTTGGAGAGTAACTGGAGTACCCCGGTAGTTTGATTAAAGACAGTGGTGTCTGTTCTTTGTGAGAGAAGGTGGGGATTGTCCTCATTCACTGTTTTTAACGTGATGTTTCCCAAATGAGTCAAGTTGCAGAACACGCCATGGGACATGCTTCCTCCCAGGGACCCAGTGCTTTGTCACCTTACCCATTCTAGTGTAGAGTGACTTGGCAGAAAGATTAAGTCTAGGGAGTTATGCTCTCAGACAGCCCAGTCCAGGAAGCGGGCTCTGAGGTTGGCACGAGTTGGGAGTGAGTTTAAAATATTAATGTGCTCTTCTACGGAACACTTCCTTGGGGACAAACCTGCATGGAGTCAGACTATCCAGATGGTTAAGAAAGAGCAAAACTAAATTTATTTAATCCACAAAATCTGACCAAGTGAACCATTATTAGGCATTTCAAGTTTTCAGGCAATATTTTTTTAAAAGAGATATTTATTTATTACAGGGCAGGGGAGAGAGAGATGTGTCTAGGGAGGGGGAGAAGGAGAGGGAGAAAGAAACTCGAGCAGACTCCACACTGAGCATGGACCCTGATGTGGAGCTCGACCCCACGACCCTGAGATCACAATCTGAGCTGAAACCAAGAGTCGGACGCTCTACTGATTGCACCACCCAAGCACCCCAAGTTTTCAGACCGTATTAATTGGATTAAGAGTATTATACAGTCAAGTGGCGTGTGTGTGTGTGTGTGTGTGTGTGTGTGCTGTTCATTCAGCCTCTTTGTGGGCACCAGATTTTCTGAAATCAGAGAGGGAGAGCTGTGAGGGGATGTAGGAGCATTTCCTGGAGACCTTCTCCATCTCTTTCTCCCACCCAGAACCCGGACACTGTGCTTCTTGAGAAAAGACATTTACTTTGAACCAGAGAGTAGCCCTGAGACTCCTGCCTGTCCTGGACACCTGACGTGTTCAAGTCCCACAGCCCAGGGAAGGGATTGTCCTTTCCTTCCCAGTGAACACTGAACACAGCCCTCGACCACCTGCCTGTCAGCCACCTCATCAACCAGAAGGTCCCCCAAGGCCTGTTTAGTGGGAAATAGCAGAATAAGGCTGGCTCTGTCCACCATGGGAGCACCGGCTGTGAGGTTCGCCCTCCTTGGTTTGCATTCCCAGGTAATGGTCCTCTAAGCAGTGGCAAGGCCGCTCATTGGAACTGACACCCCGTGATGGGCTTAGACAAACACAGGAGCCCGGCTGGCCTCCTGCAGCCCCGTGATGGGGAGTGACCCAACATGGTTATCATTTGATTGAAACCATCAACTCATTTCCCATAGGTCACGGGATATCAGCCGAGCTCCAAATCGGAAAAGACTGGGCTTCATTGCCTGATTACCGGCGGCAGCCCCAGCTGAGTTCGAGGATGCAGGATGTGAAGTGCTGTTTCCTCCTGTTTACGGCCGAGCCCAGAAGGCGGGGCCGTGCCCGGGGAAGCTCCTCTGGCCCATCTGCACACTGCAGCCCGGTAACCGGGACAGTCTCCGGGACACTGTGAGCCCCCCGGGGGTGGTGAGGGCGGGAGCCGGGGCCACACCGTCCGTGTGCTGGAGTGTGTGGCTCTGGGTGTGTAAGGGGCGTGGGGCCGGGGGGCGTGGGGACTGTCTCCCGTGGCTGCCTAGCGAACAACCACAGCCTGGGCGGCTCGGAACACCAGAAGCACGCGCTGTCCCACGGTTCTGGAGGCCTGAGTCCCGAGGAGTCACGGCGCCACGCTCCCTCCGAAGGTCCTGGGGAAGGATGGCTCCAGGCCTCTCTCACGTGCCCCTCGGCTCGTGGATGCCGTACTCCGATCTCCTGTCTCTCCACTGTCTTCTCTGCGTCCATGTTTCCCCCTTTCACAAGGGCCGCGGTCACATGGGGTGAGGGTCCCCCCCAGTGACCTCCTCTTAACCTGCCCACTTCTGTTAAGAGTCTGTTTCCAATGAGATGGCGTTCTGGGGGCGCTGGGGTGTAGGACTTCGGCGTACGTTCTCCGGGAACACACCTCCACATTTCACAGGAAGGGAACCCAAGGGAAACGAAATGACTACCCTGAAGAGGTATCTGTGCGCCCGTGGTCACCGCAGCATCACCCACAACCTCAGGCCTCAGCGTCTGTTGACGGACGGTGGGTCAGGAGGCGGTGCTGTGTGGACACAATGGGTACCACTCGGTCTGTGCAGAGAAGGCAGCCCTGCCACTTTCAACAACCCGGGTGGAGCCGGAGGACACCCTCTTGGGCGAAATAAGCCAGACACAGAAAGACAAGAACTGCGTGATCCATGTAGGTGGGGAATAAGAAAGTCGAACTATATAGAAGCAAAGAGTAGGGCAGCCCCAGTGGCTCAGCGGTTTAGCGTCGCCTTCAGCCCAGGGCGGGATCCTGGAGACCCGGGATCCAGTCCCATGTCGGGCTCCCTGCATGGAGCCTGTTTTTCCCTCTGCCTGTGTCTCTGCCTCTCTCTCTATGTCTCTCATGCATAAATAAATAAATAAAATCTTTTAAAAAAAGAAGCAAAGAGTAGAACGGTGGTTGCTGGGGTCGAGGACATGGCCCCATGGGGAGACATTGGTCAGAGGGCGCAGAGTTGCAGTTTTATAGGATGAAGAAGTCTGGGGATCTAATGTACAGCATGATGACTATGGTTAATAATACGGTGCTGAGGGGCACCTGGGGGGCTCCGTGGGTTAAGCGTCTGCCTTGGGCTCAGGTCATGATCCCGGGGTCCTGGCCTCGAGTTCCACATCGGACTCCCTGCTCAGTGGGGAGCCTACTTCTCCCTCTCCCTCTCCCTCTCCTTTTCCTCTTCTCCCCTTTCCTGTTCTTGCTTGCTCTTCTCTCTCTCAACTAAATAAAGAATCTTTGAAAATAATGCCACGCCGAACCCGGACACTTGCCAAGAGTGCAGACTTCAGGTGCCCTGACCACACACACAAGAAAGCTAAACTACGTGAGGAGGTGATGCTAACAGGTGGAGTTTAGTAATCTCTTCACTGTGTGTGTTTATCGTCATGCTGTACACCTAAAATACACATAATTTATACTAAAAATGAGAAATTGTAACAGGAATTATGGTGACCATGAGCTATTTCTGGAAGACCATCCGCCTGGACCAAGGCCCAGAGCCGTGGTATCCGAGGACCGCTCTGTCCCGTCCGCCACACCTTGGCTCTGTCTCCTGGCAGAGGCAGGAGACCCGGACAGCTTTTTTGATGCTCAGACTGAGCAGATTCCTGTCAAGTGGGGATTCGTTCTCCACACACCGAACTATTGTCAGGACCTTCTGACTGATTCTGCACCAACGACGGGAAGGCGCCTTGAGCCCCAAAACCTTCTCGAGGTGGCCTCCCGCGAGAGGGGAATGCAGTGGCCTCCCTCCTGGGCCATCCCTCCTGGGACAGACTCCCGGGAGTGGGGAGCACACCTGCGGGGGGGTCTGCAGAACTGGGAGCGCCCCTGCGGCCCGAGGGCCCCGCAGGCCGTCCACGGGATGGACACAAATGTGTCCTGGCTGCCACCTCGCATGAGCACGGCCTAAGAACACAAGGTTTCGCTTGGAAAAGTTTGCCAGCAGCGTGTCAGGAGCTATTTGTGAGAGAGGAAAGCTGGCGCCGGCCCGAGGTGTGGGGAAGATGGGCGAGGGCGGCCCGGCCACGGAGGTCGGGCCTGAAGGACGCAGGTGTGCAGGGGGCCGTGGCAGGTGACCCAGGACCGCGCCGTTCATCTGGCTGCTACCTGGATGCTTTGTCTCTTATTAAGCGTTATTTAGAAAGAGACTGTCCCTTGTCGTCCCTCTCATCTCTGTCTCTTTAGTTTTCCTGCTTTGCCACCGCCAGAGGATCCGGAGTCCGCGGCCGCTGCTGTAGTGACCACGGCGAGCTCGCTATACCCCCAGGTGGGAGGCCCCGTGGCTGAGCATTGGATGCCGCAGCCAGCCAACACGATTCTGAGGACTCCTTTTTGAAACTCAGGTTTGTCACCTGCTAAGTCTCCTCGATGTAAAAATGGTTATTTAAGCGATGGGCAGAAATCCGTGTTTTTCTGCTTTGCAGCATCACGATGAATCAGTAGCGGCCAGTAACCGAACGTGCCCTGGGTTTGCATCCAAGGTAATGCCATGGCCACAAGAAAAAGAAAAAAAAAAAGATTTTTCACAAAAGCTTGAGAGGACATCGCATCACCGCTGCTTCCAGAAACAGGGCAACCGACCCAGATCAGCGGGGGAAGAGATGGACGGAGAAGCTGGGAAGGTCTCCGTGTTGCGGGAGCTCCGGGGCGGATCTTGTTTCCAGGCGCCGAGGGGGGTCAGCCCACGACGACACACCGTGCTCGGTGGCGCCCGACCTGCGTGAGCAGGACCCTGAGGGGGCCGACAGCAGGCACACGGCGTAAGGGCCTCTGCTGAGGGTAAAAGCCCAGCTTGCCTTCTCAGCTCCCAGACATCTGGGTAAGTGATGGGCTCACGGTCCTGCCCAGAAAATTCTGTCACAGGGTTTTAAAAAGCCCCAGTGGTGATGAAGTTCTGGAAGGGCCTTCCTTAGTGGGCAAAGCGGGCGTGAGCTCCCGGCTGCACGGCCGACGGGCCTGCGGGGAATGAGGGGTCTGGACCAGGAGGGTCCCCACGGCTCCCACTGGGTTGCAGGGAGGGGCCGAGGTGACTCCCCGGAGGTCCCCTCCTGGGAGCGGTGCCTGGGGCGGCCTCGCCCCTCTCGCAGTGCCCTATGAAGGCCCCCGACGGTACCCACTCCGCTCCGCTGCAGGCCTCTGTCCCCACGGCCACCCCGGAGACCCCGGTGGGGATCACACTGCAGTGGCCTCTAGGGGAGCTTCCTGCATGACCCCCCCCCCCCCACCCATAGGACGCCGGCGGCCGCTCTCCTGAAGCTCTTTCCAGGGTGATCTGTGACGTGTCTGCAGGGTTCGGCCCTCCTCCATCCTTCGCCCCTGACCTTACGTGCTTTCTCAGGTTTCTGGGACCTTCTGAGTTTGCGCTATAAACCTCCCTCCATAAATAAATAAAAATTTAAAAAAAAAATTATTAAAAAAGGGATCCCTGGGGGGCGCAGCGGTTTGGCGCCTGTCTTTGGCCCAGGGCGTGATCCTGGAGACCCGGGATCGAATCCCACGTTGGGCTCCCGGTACATGGAGCCTGCTTCTCCCTCTGCCTGTGTCTCTGCCTCTCTCTCTCTCTCTGTGTGTGTGACTATCATAAATAAATAAAAATTTAAAAAAAAATTATTAAACCTCCCTCCAAGCAGGCACCATGAAGTCCCTGTCCCCTCGCGAGGGAGGACACTGTGTCCAGCAGGTGCAGCCCCGGGTTGCTCCAGGTGCCCACCCAGTGTCCAGGCCATGTTGTCTCATGCGCGTCTCTGCCTCCAACTTGGCACAGGGTCCTCAGCCCTGGGGGGTGACCGCGGGCACCTCAGGACGGAGGCCTTCTCTGCCTCCTTCTCTCCAGGCCTCGCAGGCGACATTGGCCTTGAGGGGCTGCCCACGGCCTGTGGGTCGGACCACGTGTGAATGGGAGCCTCCCGTCAATGCCCCTGCGTGCCTGTCAGTGCGCCACACACACGTGCGGGGACAGGGACGGGCATGCAGATGCCCCCAGAGGTAGGCCTTGGTGCCCACGAGCCCTGGCTTCTGCCCCAGGAGGCTGCAGGGGCCCCTCCACGGGTTCTCGTGGCCTCCCCTGCCTCCTTCCACCACGATGCCCACCACCCCGTATCGAGGCGTCTTGGTACCTGGACGGGGGCTTGTTGGAAGCACAGAGCATGACTTTCATTTCTGAAGCCCCCAGAGTTGGCCCGGGACGGGCACATCCTTGTAGGATGAATATCCGTTTCTTTATATTTATTTTCTTTGTTTCGATTTTATTTATTTATTCGCGAGAGACAGAGAGAGAGGCAGAGACACAGGCAGAGGGAGAAGCAGGCTCCATGCAGGGAGCCCGATGTAGGACTCGATCCCAGGACCCCAGGGCCATGACCTGAGCCCAAGGCAGGCGCTCGACCGCGGAGCCCCCCAGGTGCCCCTGAATATTGGTTTCCCTCCGGGTCTACAGCTCTCTGTGCGCTCCCTTCCCTTCTGTATCGTATCTCCGTTTGTGTCTCTGATGTCTCTGCACCCAGTACTCCTCCCTGTACTACGTCCGCATCTGGCCGTGCGCCCGTCTGCAGCCAAACCATCCCCTGTATGTCGTTGTCGCCTCCCTCTATCTTCCCACGTGGACATTTTCAAAGTCTCACCTTATCAGCTTTATGACCCAGGCATTCCTGGACCCCGGACTGGTCTGGGGGTCACCACCACACCCATGTCTCCCAGGCCAGTGTGGGGCCGGGCTCCCTCGATGTCTCCTGCTTCCTGTTCCTGGACAATGTAGCTTTGCCACTTGTAGCTGCTGGAATAGTCGTTCCTGCTGCAAGCAAGGAGCAGGACTGATGTCCTGTAGATGGACCTGAAGGTGGGTTTTTTAATTTTAATTTTTTTATTTTTTTTTATTTTGTTGGTGTGGATTCTATGCCTGGCACCATGTGCATCTTATTTTGAACACTCCTCCCAGGGAAAAACTCACCAGAACATTACCTGCAGCTCTGGAAATCTGGGATTTTTCCTCAACACAACCGTGCAATATACTTTAAAGGTTCAATTCCCCCAGGAAAACGAGGTCCCAGCAGCAGTGTCCCCTGTGCAGAGTCACGCACGTGCCCAAGGAGAAACACCAGTAGGGGGGCTTTGTGACTTCCAGAAGCTGCTGGCATCCTGCAAAGGAGACCTCCCAGTTCACTTTGAGTCTCCCTCAGAGTCTCGTTCTAGGCTTCTTTTCCTCAGTAGGTGAAGCAAAACGTCAGAAGAGCTTCGAGTAGACGTACGGGTGGGGCGAGGGGTGGCTCAGTCTGCACCCCCGGCGCCGCCTGCCGCCCCAGCATCCTCTGCATTCCATGGGTGGTGGAGGTGAGAGGTGGGTCCCGGGGTGCAGGAGGGCCCTTGCTGAGCAAATACCCCAGTAAAACCGCACCCATAAACGTGTCAGCTCTGCTCTGCAGGACGCAGGGTGGGTCCCGGTGGGCTCGAGGAAGTAGGAGCAGAGGTGTGGGGACCAGGTGCAGTGGGTGGAGGGGCGAGGGGACGGTTCAGAGACACAACGTGGTTTCCCTTGGGGAGAAAAGTCACATATTTTAATGCCATTGCTTCATCCCATAGCCCGAAGCCGAGGCCTGGCCGCCAGCTTTAGCTACCAGACTCATGCAGGAAGGCCCGGGCGGTGGAGAAGTGAGAACAGACCTGGCCCGGAGGAGGGTCGTGGCAGGCCCAGACTTGGCCTCGCGGGGCACCTTGCTTCAGGAAACCACGTGCTTCCTCGCTCCTCTTTCTTTCCAGGAGCAACCGTTACTCCCTTCAGACTCACGAAGCTGGACCCAGCCTCGCCCACGCAAAGATTCATACGGCGAAGGGCAAGGGCGCAGGCCACCCAGAAGAGGAGCGGGGCCCCGGGGCGGTGACCTCTGCAAGGGTGAACGGCCAGGACCGAGTGGCCCGCTCTCACAGGCCGCCCCGGCCGGGGGCAGGTGGACCCCAGCCTCCAGGGAGCCCCGCCGGCTCGGGCAGTGCTCCCCGAGAAGCCCGGGCGCCGCGTGTGCGGGTGGCCCGGCTTTGATGGAGGCGCCCCTCCTCGTGAGCATCTTACCTTCCAGCGACACAGTCTTGGAAGGGATCCTGGAAGCCGGATCGTTAGGAAATCGAGGGAGCTTGGAAAGAAGATCCCTTTTCCATAAAGCGATCACTTTCCCACCCTAGCTAAGTGCCAAGGTTCTATCACTTATGACTATTTATATGGGCATAAAATGACACGGGGGACGTGGCTCTTCTAACGTGCCATGAATCACCTGACGGGGCCTTGCCAGTCAGGTAGCATCGGGCCACGCGGTGCCCCTGACACGGGCACCTGCCACCACCACGGCGCAGAGATGCCAGCCCCTCGGCTGCAGGCCGACCATGGCCGCCGGACAGGAGGTGGCCTTTGTGACTCTTTGTGCAGCTGATTAGTGACCCGCAGACTTGCGGTCATCGTATCAGGGCTCAAGGAGGAGAGGAAAAGAGAATAAAATGGGGGGAAACTCAGGAGGAGAAGGTAATAGGTAGGAGACGGAGGAAATTGAGCGGAAATGCCACGTCCGTCTGGTCCCGGGCCGGTGCTTGGCCCCGTCCTCCGACGCCCCCGCCACGCCCTCGGGGACCTTAGGGAGCAGGATTCAGCCCTGCTTTTCTCCAACTTTACTCCTAAGGAGAAGAGCGTCAAAGCCAAAGTCCCGTGTGAAAGGGAACCGGCCCTGACGCCTTTTTCGCCACTGACCAGCCGTGTGCCCCTGACAGGTGCCTTCGTCCCTCTGCCTCAGGTGGCCTCACCTGTAAAACGGAGACCATTTCACAGACTGCATTGCTCTACCCCGAGGCGACTTTAATAAGCCAACGGTACATTTCAGAATTAATGTGCGTATTTAATGCGGTAACACGTGTTTTTGTGAGAAGATCTTAGGAATGACAGGACAGATGCACGGGCTCTGCCACCACTTCCGCGGGCCACAGGCTGTCAAGCAACTGGCACGGCGCTTGGCACATAACGCGGCTCCGTGAGGATTCTTGTGTAATTATGACAGTGTGATCAGCTGGGCCGTAGCTCAGAGATGTACGCGGTGGCTCTTCAGCTGTGGGAACACCCCACTGACACTCCTCGGGTTGCCTGTTTCAGGAGACCCCTCAGAATGTCCCCGGAACCAGAGCTAAGGGGCTCACGGCTGGCTCCGTCGGTAGAGCAGGCGACTCTTGATCTCAGGGTCATGAGTTTGAGCCCCACTTCGGGCATACGGTTTACTTAAAAACAAAACAAAACCAAAAAAACAAAACCAGGGCTAAGCCTTCAGAAGGAGATTGTTTTCTTTTAAAGTTTATTATTATTCATAAATTAATTTTCTACCTACTGAGAAGATGCGGCACCTCCGTGATAACGACTGTTAAAATATCTTTTGCTTCCATTTGTAATAATTGGCCATGAGGTGTGGATTCACAAAACCTGGCACGGTATGGTTTTTCTGGGGAGTCCCCCAGTCACTGGCTTCAGTCAGAGGGGTCTGCTCCTTGGAATCTTCTGGGTCTGGGCCATCGCTGAAATCACATTTTCCGCATCCTGCCTTGTGCGTTCTCTGCTGGCAACCCGCAGACGCCGAGGACGGGGCTGGAGAAGGAATCACAGCTGCCAACTGGCTTCGACTCCTCTTCACTTCATGTTCCCAAACGGTCCCCCGAACAGATCTGGAAATCTGTGTTTCTGAAGCTGGAAGCAGAGCAAGTCCCGTGCAGAATGCAGAGTGTGCACGAAGCCCCGGAGCTCACCCGGCACCCTCCCTAAGTCACTTCTCCAAAGTGCATGTGACCCCGGCCTGAGCCCAGAAGAAACACCTCCCAAGGGCCTCTCTGCAGCTCTCGCCGCTGGGGACACGGAGGCAGAGCACGTTACACGCGCAGCTAAGACGTGCACACAGCGGAGATCCTGCGTGTGGGAATCCCGTGGAAGAAAAATGACTATGAAAATTAGGTCATCGTGGACCTCCCAAAGTTGTAGAGATGTCCCGTTCCGACGGAGATGGGAACGAGGGAGACGGCGACACCGTCCGTGAGCAGCCCCGTGTCCCCTACGGTTCTCCTCTAAAACAGTCTCTGCTTCCAGATACCGCAGCAGAGCCCTAGAAAATAATAAAGGTATTTTGTGAAAAACTCCTTAGTCTGTGGGATAAACCCGAAGCACTGACATGTATAGCTTGAGGCTTATTTTTAGATCCTCTGGAGAATGAATGTGTGTGAGAGAGAGTCAGAGAGAAAGAGCAGAGAGAGAACGGTTTAAATCATAATAACTTCATAAAACAGAGTTTTCTTGTAATATTCTTTGGTAATGTTGAGCTGAAAATAGATTTACAATCAAAATGGGCTTAATCTGATATTAAAGAATTCTCTTAAAATCCCCCAAACAATTGAGATTTTTTTTTTCTCCCTTTGGTTTGTTTTGCGTTAGCTCCTCCAAGAGGCTGTGGATGTAAAGAAATATATTGACGTTAATTAAAGTGAGTTTTATGTTGCTTGGTGAGGGAAGTTGCAGCTCCAGATGATCGGCTGCAAACAGCCCTCCCTGTGTGACGTGGAGGGTAACCCCCTCCCTAGTGACGAGTCACCCCTAAAGGGACAGGGCGCTGGATGGCATGAGGCCTTCGTGACAACAGACAGGAGTGTAGACGCTCCCAAGTCTACTCTGTGCTTCTGAGTCCATACCCAGCATCTCCAAAGGGATTCAAAGTCTAGGTCATCCCTCAGAACATGACACCCAGACTCTAGGGTTCTGGTCTAACCCCTGAAATCCTCAGGTTAGAAACTAGGACATTGCTGAATTCTAGGAAAAAGCTCCACCAGAAAGAACGTCCTCTCACCTGGGGGAGATGGCCATGCATTTCCAATAGTGTAGGAAAAGTGGATAATTTTTGCTTGGATTTGCCCTAATGGAGACCTTTTACAACAAGGAGCAGATCTATCTCACAGCACACCTATCATTTCAGTTGATGAGGTGTAATAAAAATTCTTAATTAAAAATAATTGTATTAATGATAATCTCATCAGCAGCAGCCATAATTTCCGTTTTTGCATGTAAATTCATTTGGTTTTGAAACAAATCGTCACGCGCCCAATAAGTTAGCTTATTGACCAAATTAATCAAATAGGAGAGACTATTTTAAAATATAATCACTACACTGTAGACAAGTTCCTTCATGCCTAATAGCATGATAGAAGCTCCTAATTTTGATGGCACCAGGACGGGTCGTAACTCCCTGTCTGCACATGGCATCCCGGCAACACACGCAGCTCTGGATCCAGCTCTTCCCAACTTGATCAACACCCTGGTGTGTTTTCCTGCTGAGCTCTGCACTGACTCACTTGGGCCAGACTGATTTCCTAATGCTCCCTGAGCATCTTCCCAAACAGATTGTGCTGCTGGACCAAGACAAAGAATCCCTGTAATTGCTGTAATATGTCCCTTGTCCACTGGCTAGAGGGGCTTTTCTGAGGTGCTCCAGGATCCCATTGCCACGGACCATGCATTACCTCGGTGAGTAGAGGGACAACTTTCTAGGAGCAGGAGATGTAAAGAGAGACCCAACTAGGATGGGTGGTGGCCCAGATGGCGCCATACGGGGACTTCAGGGACGACTCGAAGATGAAATGTCTCTTGCACGTTGATGTCAAATTCTTAAGGATGCTCTCCCCATCACATGTGTGATGCCTGTTCAGGTGGCTTGAAAGGTAAATCATGACTTCAGACGAGAGTCACACATGATTGATGGATCCGAAAAGTGAAAGGCAAAGAGAGGATGAGTGATAAGGTGAATATATCAGGCATCATGTTGAGTTTTTTCTTTTTCTTTTCTTTTCTTTTTTTTTTTTTTTTTTTGCTTTAACGATTTCATGTAAATCTGTCTTGATTATAAGTTTTAGGAATAAACTCAGGGCCAAATTCTTAGGCATTCAAAGTTTCTGAGATTTCAAATTGCATGTCGCCTGCTGTCAGGAAGGATTCCAAGGGGATTACTGCCTTAAAGCTGCTTGACTTTGGGTGCCCAGCTGAGCCCTTCATTACATTTGCAGAACTCTCTGCTATGAGTGGCTCTGGAAGCAGCACCCTGTCCAGGAGGACCTGTGGGTGGAATAGAAGGAAAAAAGCCTCACTGATAACACGTCCACTCATTTTTTTTTATCTTGGCAAAGGATCTAAGATTACAAAAGCATATGGAGAGGGTTGGATTGTGCCAGCCCTCAAAAAATGGAATATCCACCCAGAGCCCGTGAACTAGACTTTACTAGAATAAAGGGTCTTTGCAGGTAACTAAGGATCTCGAAATGAGATCTTGCATTTGACTTCAGGTGAGTCCTCATCCCAGTGACAGGTGCCCTCGTAAGAAGAGAGGAAGACAAAGAGACATGCAGAGGGGAGGCCGCCCAAAGTTGAGGTGGGCACTGGAGCGAACCACTGAAAAGTCCGGGAGGACCAAGAATTGCTGAAACTACCAGGAGCTGAGAAACATCATGGAGAAGGTTCTCCAAAAGAGCCTCCAAAAGGAACTAACTCTGCCAATATCTTGATTTTGTGCATCTGGCTCTAGGACTTCAAGAGAACATGTTTCTATTGTTTTATGCTACCCAGGTGGGGCAGTTTCATAATAAGCCTTAGAAAACTAATACAGTGTCTGTAATTGGTGTTCTGGCCACCTGGATCTCTATGGAAATATTCCGTGAATGTAACATTTCCTTTCTTCTGTTTTTCTACTTGTATGGCATCTCTGAAACACGGGTTCATTCTAGCAGGTAGATTTTTCTTGGTTAAAGGAGCCTTGTTACAACACACCAGACCTGAAGGGCTCCCTCGTATGGCCTCTGCCTTAGGTCAGGTTCCCAAAGCAGAGTCTGAAGCACAGATTTGTGTGCAATGAGCTAAATGAGGAAAGAGCTTCAGGAACATTTAAAAGGAGAATGGCAAACAAGCTAGGAAAGAAGAATGAGCTGGGGAAGGATGTAGTTTCTGCTAAGCCTGGTCTTGGCCTGAAATGGGAGGGGGAGGTTGGAGGGAGCTATGGAACACGCGTCACACCCCGTACAAGACACCTGGTCTTCATACACCATATCAACCAGTCAGTGGTTGTGGCTGAGGAGGGAACGGGGTTATGCAGCCTCTGGGTTCCTGGGAAATAGGGCAACAGCAAGCTGTGAACTGGGGAACAGGGAATTCGGGTAGGCATCCATAGCATCTATGACAGGTGCATGAAGGATGATGGCTTCTTGGAAGGACACCCCTGTGCCTTCCTTGCCTCTGACCCATCTGAGAACTGCCACTCTGTATAATTTTAAATCCACTAGGACCTAGAAAGCACAGGCATTGATGTCCCCATGCTGGAGCGGCCACAAGCAATATCTGAATTCACATTCTTATTATTTTTCAACATTTTAAACTGAAACTTTAAGGGAATGATGTGTTTTAGCTTCATTTGTTCATCCATTCACTCATTCCATACACACTGAGTCCAGCATGTGGTTTTGGGAGCAGAGGATGCAACATTGAATAAAGTACACTTGTTCTTCTGAAGAGCTCAGGGCCCAGGGCCAGAGCCAGTCCGGGGAGCAGCTCACAGGGCTGGGGTAGGGGGCAGGTGGCACCATAGAGAAATTAGTGCTGTGCCTATGCTAGTGCTTTCAAAGGCCCTAACTCTGACAGATCAGAGGAGCAAGACAAGAAGGATGCCCAGGATGGGCATTTGCCAAGTGGAAAGGTGAGCAACAGGGCCAAGCCTCAGAGTTGCTGGAAAGCATGAGCTTTGCTGCACACAGGGAGGAGTTTGCCGGGGTCAGCATGGTGCATGAGACAGCAGTGCAAAGCAGCATCAGGGAAACAAGACAGCCCCCTGCCAAACACCAACTTCTTTTGGTGAAGAAGTTAAGGTCAACAGGTTCAACATTCCTGGTGAAATCTGGGAATTGCTACAACAAAACAACAACAACAACAACAACAAAAAAGTGATGTTTCTGTGAAGTTGAAGTCAGCGTAACTCAAGGTTGGAAGCCAGCCATTATAGCAAGGGCACCTGCCTGGCTCTGTCCCCTTCTAGTTGAAGGGCCTTGGGCAAGTTGGTTAAAGTGGCCGTGCCTCAGTGTTGTCACTTGTAAGATGGGAGTACAAAAAAGTACTTCCTTTTAAGTGAAGACTTAATAAAGAGAGTAAATCATTAAAGTCAGTGCGTGGCCCAGAGTATGAGCTTGATATATTTTAGCCGTGAAGAGCCTAGAATGCTACCTGGCCTACTGCAGGAGCTCAGGAAACATTCACTCAGTGCAATCTTGCATCATGTTGTGAAGCTTCACGCACATCTTATATTTGGAAACATAACATCTTTGTGTTTGTTTTCATATGAGATGATTTTTTTTTCCTCCAAGGATGGTTTTAAGGCAGATACTCCAGGAGGATGTGCTTTGCTCCTACTGAGATTCCGTGGCCTCCTCCAGGGTCAGTGTGGTCCTAGAAAATGATGTGATTTGCTTCTCTGTGTCCTGCACACCCAGCTGAAAAAGACCATTAATGGGAGCAGCTGTGTCCAAGGAGGGGAGGGGATGCTGCGGGTGTAGACTCGGGCTACAACAGTGAGTTTGGCGTGTGTTGAAAGATCTTCATGGTCAGGTTGCTTTTCACACCAATGATGCGAGACAGGCCAAGCCAGGGTGGGGGATTTACATGTGGCTGCCCAAGGCTCAGTTGAAGGAAGTAGAGGTGCTCATACTTTTTGGGGTGAAGGTAAGAAAAGTTAAACAAGTTCAGGCTTTCAGTCTCTTTGCTCATGGTGGTCGACCTTCTGATGCTCAGCTTGTCTGAGTGCGGTAGGTGTTAGTACATTTGATCTCTTCACATCGTTAGCCATTTTAGAGAAGAGATTAGGCAGTCAAGTTGCATCTTATTGTCTATTATTATGGAATCAGGTAATAACAGAACCGTAATAAATGTGTGCAATGGAACAAGGGAGGTTGCTATGGGAAACTTGACTCTTAATTTCCAGAAATTTCTGAGCTTGATTCGTGAACTTAATGTTGCAGGGATATGGCTGTTACAGCAAACACAGAAATAATGCCATTTCTGAATGCATTTCCCTTAAGAAAAAAATCCCCCCAAAGCTTTATAAAACATTCTCAGATACTCTTATCAAATGTGATATAACATTTATTTGATACACAAGCAAGAAAAAACAAGGATTCCAACTTTCTAGCAACGACATCACAACCCCATCTAGGACACACAAGTAGACGATCAGGATTTCACTGAAGTCGGGGCTCTTTTGTAGTTGCCGCCCGGATGAGCATCATTCTGTGTTTCCCTCTATGAACCTGACAGACACACAGCCACTGAACGAGCACCGCTTCCACTCTTGTGGAAGAATTAAGCCTATGGTGAGAAGCTCTCCTGCCAAACCCAGCAAGTTGTCATGATACTTTTCAAAAGAAAGCAGATGGAAAAAAGAAAAGTAAAATTGAAGAAACTGGTCACTTGGCTCCCAAAATGCTTCCAGGTGGCTTTGGAAGCCGGCAAAGAACTGGAGGCAGGGTCGGTCTCATCCCCAGAGACGGGCCATGGCTCCCTCCTTTCACTCTCCGAGAAACGCCTCAGCCGTCTAAGTGTACGGCCCTTCACAAGTTGGCCTAAGGGTTCTTAAGGCTAAATGTGAAGGTTCCAGAATGGCCGTGGTGCTCCTAACTAGCTCTAAGCAGTCATGCTTCTCCAGCTGCTCTCAGGCCATGACTTCCAGCTATCAATGAAGCGGGCACAGTGGCCCAGGTAACACGCAAACTCACTGACCCATCACATAATCACTCTTAGTGACAACCTCGCTTCTTCCCATCAGCTCACTGCAGCTTGTTTGGGAGCCACACCCAAATCGCTCCTGGAGATCAGTGATATTGGAACTGCCTGTTCAGGGAGTCACTCATGAATGCGTGTCAGAGATCCCTGCCCCAGAGCCCATGGCTGCTAGAAGCCTGGCTGGTAGGAACCCACAGCATCCCGGGGGGCTCCAGAAGATTAGAAGCCAGAAGCAACTATATCATGAAACTCAGGGAGAGTTGACTGGCTCCTAAGTCACCCGCTGGGCACATCAACATCATCTGTAGGCTATCTTTTTTTTTCTTTTTTCTTTTTTTTTTTTTTTTTTTGTCTGTAGGCTATCTTGGGGACCTAGTCAGGCACCCTGCTGTGATAGGTGCACATGATAGGTGCATGTGTTGGGGCTTCCTGTATGGCCTGTACCCAAGGGGTAGCTAAAAATTTGATGCATTGAAATGCAATTGCTGATCGTTTTCAGGGCAAGTGCACTGTTGGGGGAAAGGTGGGTAGCTCAGCGTGCAAGAGTAAGGTGTTGGGAAAGGAGAGATGCTTTGGAACACGAGCAGCTGACTCCCTGACACCGTACCTGTGGAGACGGCCACACTCACACATGACTTGTCATATTTGACATGGAAGAGCTGAGAACCCTTCTGTCTTGCTCATGCTCAATTAATATTTGTTGAACGTCTAGATGAAAAAATAAGAGCCACCATCTGAGTCTGGGGAATGCACCAATTAAAAAGGTGAACACAAGCATGATGCATTACTTTGGCAAACCCAAAAATTTGCTTGAATAACTCAGTGCTGAGCCGAAGCCAGCACCTCCCCCTGTCCCTGGGTTCCCCGATTCCCAGATGCATATTCTCTATATTGCTCCTCCTCTGGGGTTTATCCTTTAAAAGACGTTAGGGAAAATAACTTGAATTAGGTCGATACTCTCATTTGGGTGGTTTGTGTCACTTAGGCAAAGCAAAATTGTCTGGTCTCAGTCATACTCTCTGGGACTTAATCCCCAGGGGTGAAGGGAGTGCTTGTGCTAGGACCATTGCAATAGTCTCTAGGTGTGGGTGAATCAGGACACAGACATCTCAGTAGGGCCTGAAGAAGAAAAGGACAATCTTTCTGTGCCGCTTAATGTTAGTTCAGGCAGGGACTAGAGTGTTCCTGGATTTTCTTGGAAGGCGGAGGCAAACAGAAGAGTCCCTTTGCATATTTGCATATAATCAATTTTTCAACAAAGTTGCCCTGGAGATGGTTTCTCAGTGGTTGGGCCAGGGAAATTTCTAGCCTCACGGTTGTCTCTGATTGTTAATCCCATGCTTTCACCCTCTACATCTTGCCCATTGAAGGATTCCTCTGTCTCTGCCAGATACCTGCCATGATAAACAGCTCTCAGGAATCTTAGGAGGCTGATAGGACCTTCCCTCTGAAGATCCAAAACCCACCTCCA
The DNA here is from genome assembly GCF_048418805.1 of Vulpes vulpes. NCBI lineage: Eukaryota > Metazoa > Chordata > Mammalia > Carnivora > Canidae > Vulpes > Vulpes vulpes. The sequence continues at coordinate 114,908,445 of NC_132794.1, read as the reverse complement.
TGAAATCCTGACCCTAAGCCTTGCTTTTAGCCCCCTGACAGTCCAGGACAAACTCAGACTTTCTTCCCTGAGACAGACGTCCACGTTCTTGAGGTCATCAGCTGGATTTATCTCTACTGTTTTCTCCTCAGGAAAAATGTGGGTTCCTTCAGCTTTTCCATCCTCTCTCATCCAGCACCCCCTCTCTCAGAGGAGCTCCAGTTTGCCAGGGTATTTTTAAGTACATGCTCAGAATTGGGTCTAGGTGTGATAGGACTCTAGATGGGTGTCAAAGGTGGTCATCCTCTTCACTTCGGTCACCTTCTCTTGTAGGTTCAAAGATCTAAAGTGCGGGTATTGGCACATGCGTGCACACACGTGTGCAAAGCCAGCCTGGCAGGCGTAGAAGCGTTGAGACAGCAGCCCCCTGATGATTTCGCATACTTTCCAATTCCCTGTGATGAGTTAGAGAGACCGAGAAGGCAAAGCCGGCTGATACAATGGTGATTTTCTCAGGACTCCAAGACTGAATTAATTGTGTACACCTTGAGCAAAGTGTGGAGGAAACAATAGGAAAGCTTCCTTTAAAGTCGTCTTATTAAGGGAGAAGCATCCTGGCCTCTGTCTCGCAGGGAACCTCCAATCTGCCTTATCAAACACAAGGTGCTTGCGAGATGCAACAGGTCCCTTCCTCCAAAGCTGTGTTCTTGCATTCTCACACCCCCTGTAGGCTTTGAAATCAGTGTTCAAAGTGGACTTTCTGAATTCATGAAAACCCACAGGTCTATAATCCATCCCTAATGGAAGTCAAACATGACACCGGCGAGATAAAACACAGTGGCCTCCCCCTCTGTTCACAGTAGGTGTCTGCGGATAATAAATATTTTATTTTACTACAAAAACAAATAACTAAACATACCCCCTGTGTTTGTTCTGAACTCGACAGTAGCTTTTGTGAGTTTACTATATTTCAAAGCCGAGCGAGGAAACCACAGTGTCACGTCGGTAACTGGGTGCGCTTAGACAAAAGGAAACCAAAGCTGCTTTCATTCTCTACAAACTGCGTATTACAGGGATGCCAGTGAGTGCCCCTCTGCCAAGGGACTTGTTGGCACTCTTCTGAGCTCTGGTCGGGGGTGCGAGGAGTAGCCACCACAAGGATAGGCAAAGAGCAAAGGTGTCTGGGATTCAACATCCCTTGACCTGAGCCATTCCGATTGACTCCATAACCACCATTCACCGAGAAACCCTCAATGAATTTATCGCCTTGGTTCTCCTTGGACCTTGTCTTCCTCCCCCCAGCACGTCAGAGCCCTCTGGAGCAGAGAAAGATGTCTCAGGTTCTAATGTTATAACCTCCAGGAGAACTCAAGGCCAACGTTGATGAAAACCATCCTGTTTCATGGTCTCCAACAGGCTGTAGAAATACTGCAACTATGTCTTTTAACAATTTCAAAATTGCTTTTGATAAGTTAGAAGCTTTAAATCAAGTAGCCAAAAAATAAAAAAATAAAAATAAATAAATCAAGTAGCCAATCGAATGTATAAAGTGAATGATACCTGAAATTCACCTATTCATGTTGCTATCCTTGTGACTATATGCGTTGGATTGTGAATTGTCCGAGTTGGTGACTCCACTAACAATTCTTCCGGAATGCTATTTGACCTTCTGTTTCCTTGGTCACGTTGCTATGACTTGAGGATCATGGGAAGATTTTCACATGACCCAGTCTCTAGTGCATTTGCCCAAACTGTGGGCCACATGGAATTTGGCCCCAGGAACTCAACGTGGCCGTGGTCAGAGTTAGGGATGGTTGCAGGCCACCTCTGGGTTAAAAGGGTGGGCAATGGCATGTTACTTGATTTCATTTTAGTTTGCCCACCTCACCACTTCTACTTCTGGTTTTCATAGGATGTGGATTGGTGGAAATTCCTTAGAGCAGTGTAGAAAAGCAGCACCATAGATTGCCATCATGGTACACACTTGAAATATCTGCTCTAACTCTATAATAATTAACTGTGTGTATCCAATTGGAGGGTATTTTTTGGATGAGATTAACATGTAATTCAGAGAAATTTGAGTAAAGCAGATTGCCCTCCATCGGGTAGGTGGGCCTCATCCAATCAGTTGAAGACCAGATTAGAACAAAAAGACTGACATTCCTGAGCAAGAGGAAATTCTCTTTGGCCTGGAGCTACACCGTCAGCTCTTCTAAGCCTCCAGCCTGCTGGATTGAGTCACAGATTTGGACTTAGCAGCTTTCAGAACCATGTGAGCCAATTCCTTGTAATAAAACCCTTTCTCTACACATGCATCCTGTTGGTTCTGTTTCTCTAGAGAATCCTGACTAATCAAGCCCCCTAAACACAAAAAGGATGAGATGATATATAATAAGGAAAGCACCATAATGTGGTCATTAGCTTGTCCTCAGAGTAAATTCTACCAAAGGTGCTAGAAACCCAAGAAAAATTTGTGTATTTTAACCATACTGAGCTATGTCTCAGCCTTTGTCAGCCAAGATAAGAGGTACAGTGAAGGATGCCACTCTGAGTTCACGGCAACCAGAGGCCACTGATGTCCATAACTTCTTTGTGTAATGTAAAGGTTCTCCATGGAAAAAGCAAAGAATGTTCTGGTATAGAGCAGGGTATAGAAATTATTGTGCTTTCCTTTTGGCACAGGCTCCTGGGAAGCTCAGTCTGAAATCTGGGGGTGGATTACAGCATCTACCTCCCTTCCTACCAAAAACATGTCCTTCCTCCTCTTTTCCTTGTCATCATTGCCTTTTCTCCATGCTACTTTCTGTTGCCATGTTGCTAGACATGATTTTGGGGAGATGAGTCGGAAACAACACTGGGTGTAGCTCATGCTCAGAGTCCTCCCCTCATCCTTCTGACCCTCATTCTCAGCCTGGTGTTACTGCGGTGGGCTCTGCTCCATGGGTTCAGACTATTAGGACACAGATAGGAGACGGGAGGGTGGTTAGAAGGTGGAACTAGTGGGAGACTCTCCCCACAGGCTCCTCAGGCTGGCAGTGTGTCCCCACGGGCCTCCCTGCTCCCTTGAGCTAGGGTCTGCCCTGACCTAGTGTCCCTCCTTCCTAGGTCTGTCCCTCGTTCCTCTCCTGGTCCCTTTGGGCCTAGGGATGGTAATAAGCCCATTGTAGGGGGCTCTTGGATTATCCCCCATGGCATCTAGGCCCCCCAACACACCTCTGTAATCAGATCCTTTGTAGATAAGCCCTTTCTGAATTATTCTCATTTGATTGTACCATCTGTTTCCTGCTGGGACTCTGACTGATTTCCAGCTGGGAATTTTCAAAATATGTGTGCTTTTTGTTTTTGTGTTGTGTAGCTTTGGTTTGGTTTGCTTTGTGTTTTGACCAGAGAATGGCTTATGGTTGAGGCATTAATGATTGAAAGCCCGAGTCAAATTCTGAGGCAGTTGGCCATAGTCTGTAGTGAGCTGAAATGGAAAGATCTGACTAGGGGATCCCTGGGATTCTTGCCTTTGGCCCAGGGCATGATTCTGGAGACTCGGGATCGAGTCCCACATCGGGCTCCCTGCATGGAGCCTGCTCCTCCCTCTGCCTGTGTCTCTGCCTCTCTCTTTTGGTGTGTCTCTCATAAATCAATAAATAAAATCTTAAAAAAAAAAGATGTGACTAATTCTGTTCATTTAAATAAATCCATCTTGGGGGAGGCCCTGGATACAAAATGCTATGAGGGACCCAAATTGGTGAGGACGTAGTTTTGCCCTCCGGCTGTCAGGGACAAGCCATGCCCTGGTATCGTCAGCGAGCCCTTGACTCTGCAGAGTCCCGGTGCCAGGATGATGCAGCCAGCTGTCCCACACTGTGTTTAAATGTACACACCACAGAAAAGCAGATCCTGGAGGCCCAACTCCAATAGCCAAAGGACAAAAAAAGGCAGAATACTTGAAGCAAAATTGAAGATATTCATGCCCTACATCAAAGCAACTTTTAGATTTGGGACATAAAAGTGTCGGAGATAGACCTATGCCAAGACCATCGCCACAAAGGACAAAGGCCAGGAGAAGATTCTGTGGGATCAAAATCAAGGCCCACCGAGATGTCACCACCTCCAGGAAGCTGCCTTGGGTCCTGCAGACACTGGGTCCACAGAAGACATCATTCAAAGTGAACCCATGGACCCCTGGAGTGGGGAGACGGGAGCTCATGGGTCTCATTTATCAACCCCCCAGCCTGGGCGGGATGGTCCTGATCCCCAGGCCTGAGAAGTGTGATCCTCCCACTTGTCCCCACATGATGCAGTGGCAAGCCTTCCCGTGGCCGCTGTCACAACTTGCCACAAACTGCATAACTCTAAATGACAGAAATTTGTTTTCTCACAGTTCTGGGGGCTGGAAGTCCAAAATCAGTATCACGGGGTCAAAATCAAGGTGCAGGCAGGGCGGTGCTTCCTCTGGAGGCTGGGGTGGAAATCTGTTCCTCGCGTCTCCCAGCTTCCAGGGGCTGCTGGTGTTCGAGGCCCCAGCCTCTGCCCCCGGGCTCACACGGCCCTTCCTCCGCTGTCAGTGCCCGGTCTCCCTCCGCCTCCGCTGCGCTGGCATCCGGGGCCCACCCACGCCTCCCAGGGCATCGCCCCATCTCAAGACTCAGTTTAGTCACATCTACAAACTCTTCATGTTTAAGGAAACAGTCGCAGGTTCCAGGGATGAGGGTCTGTGGTCTTCGGGGGCCAATATTCTGCTCACCGTGATGTCACTGTGTGTGTGGATGTAACATAGACACCCCCACACACACATTTAACTGTTTAAAATACCCTGGACACATAGTCTCTATGCACATACTTCACTTTACCTGTATAATTTACACACGTACACACGATAATTCTACATATAATTATTGTATGTTGTAGCTCAGCTTCTCCAGCCATTATCAGCTCCTTTGCCACAGGGACTGGGCTTGCTTCTCTCTGAGTCTGCAGCCTCGGTGCGTGGCCAGGCACACCACGGGCCCTCGGTATGCACTTGGCCATCATCTCCAGTCACTTCCGCTTTTCTGTACCTGACAGGTGTCGCTCACTGATCCAGCAGACATCGGACTCTGCACTGGACCCGGGTACAGGCCCCTCTTTCCTGTCGGAAGCATGACCCAGGCAACACCTAGCTGGCTCGGCTGGAGAGTCCCAGTGCTGTCCTGTGCCCTGGATCCGGTCCCTGTGCCCTGGAGCCCGGCCCTGGAGGACTGAACACACCCCTAGCAGAAGCTGTTACTGACCTGCCCTCGGGAGAGCAAAGCCCTTCCATAAGTGAGGCTCACGCGTTTGCTCGGATGCAGGCCAGCTAGGCCTGCGCAGTTGGCTCCCTTTGGCCTGATGGCCCCAGATCACCTTAGAAATCACGATCACGTACCGGGGTAGGGGGTCCCCTGTCCAGCTGTGACACCCGCACAAGTCCCAAGGTTCCTGGGTGACATGGCTATAAAGGCACATAGAGCCACCTTTCCTGGATGACATTTGAGGTCTCCGTGATTCTCCGTGTCTTCGTTCCTTACGACATTTGTGCATCTCATCTTGTGGTAGGTTGAACGGCGGCCGCTGACAACAGGCATCCACATCCATGTCCCTGGAACCTGCAAATGGTCTTATTTGGAAAAGGGATCTTTGCAGATGTAATTAAGTTCAGGATCTTGAGCTAAATAAGATTATGGTATTTATCAGAGTTCTCCAGAAAAGCAGAACCGAGTAGGGTGTGCATGTATATACACAGAGAGACTTATTTTAAGGTGTCAACTCATGCGATTGCTGGGGCTGGTAAATCCAAAAATCTGCGGGGCAAGCTGCAGGCTGGAGACCCAGAGCGGAGCTAATGTTGCAGCTCAAGTCTGAAGGCCGCCTGCTGGCCGGGAGTCCCCTCCTCCTCCACGGACCTCAGTCGTTTTCAACTCTTGGGTGAGGCCCACCATAGTGCGGAAGGCATGCTGCTCTATTCAACGTCTACCGACTTAAACGTCAGTCTCACCTAGGGAATCCCTTCAGAGCGATCTAGACTTATGTGTCATCAAGTATCTGGGGGCAGTGGCCGAGCCAAGTTGACACAGAAAATTAGCCATTACAACTATCGTGGGTTGTCTGGGTGGGGTAGATCCAGTAACAGGTGGCAGAGGAAGGCAGAGGGAAATTGGGCATTGACAGAAGTGATAGGAGGTGGCTGCAGAGAGTGGGGTGACCCAGCCACAGCCGAGAAAGCCAGGCTGGAAGACGCAGGAAGGATTCTGACCCTGGAGCCCGGAGGAGCTGTGGCCCTGCCAACCCTTGCGTTTCAGAATTCTGGCCTCCAGCCCTGCCAGAGATTACATCTCTGCTGTTCCAGACTGTCCAGGCTGTGACACTGGGTGAAGACGGTCCTGGGACAGTAACATCCTCCTGAAGACAGGCGAATAGAGCCAGAGGGACCGTGGGTTTGGCTCTGCAGGGGCAGCAGCAATAAGGGGGCTTTGGTGGAGTATTTTTGGTGGAGTCCCGGGACAGGGTGTCAGCCCGTGGCTACCCGGGGACTCGGTGGACGGAGGCTGAAGAGGCTGTAGCTCTGGCTTCCTGCAGCCACCGCGACCGGCTGGAGGGTGGCATCTGGAGGAGACCCTTTGCAGAGCTCCCCCGAGCCCACCCCTGCTCCAGCCAGGCTCTGCTGTGGAGGCCAGTCCGCCGGACAGCACCTGGGCCTGCAGGAAAGCATCTGATGCCACACGCTGGACACTGGTGCACACCTGGACGCCCCCCAGACTCCAGCTTTGGTCGTGGTGTGGATTTGTCTGAGCTGAACTGGGCCTCGGTAATGGTCCTCAGCCCTCCATGCACACCGGCCTACCCGGCCAGACTGTTGGCTTTGTGTGTTGCAATAAGACCCTAAATATTCCTTTAATACAGTTTGGGGAACTTTTTTTCTTTTATGTGTTCCAGTGGTTTATATCATCATTCTTACTGTACTAAAATTTACATGCTCTTTTCTTAAAAAAAAAAAATAATATTGTCATGTAAATTTTTGTAAGCTCTAGGTTTATTTTATGAGCCATAAACTTAGACAACATATTAAAATCTTGGGAGAATTTAATATCAGCGGCGGATTATCCTAAAAAAGAAAAAAAAGAAAAAAACCACACCTAATTCCCGGGAATTACAGGGACAGAGGCATATCAAGTATGTTAAAAGGTTTAATAGCTGTTAGTAAATTTTACTGCTGCTGTCAATAAGTCCATAATATATTAGGCCAGTTAATAGGTCAATGGAACATATTTATATCTTGCTATAAACTGTTTAGCCAAGAACAAACTAATTTCTAATGATAATGAAACAAGGAGTCAATAAATATTAATTTTAGTATTTCTAATTTAAATACAATTTTTTTTTACATCTGCCATAAATGCCGGGCTGGCAGCATTAAGACATATATTATTGGTTTTGTGTACCAAGGGCAAATGTGTTAAAAACTAACTGTGATATTTAGGCTAGAGCACAATGTTTGTGAGTGACACAGCCTTCGAGGTGTGTGATTCTTTATTTTGTTATTAAAACCATCACCTCCCTTAGGATGTCATCTCAACTATTTGTTTAATCACCCTACATTTTAATATATCTTAAAAAAAAAACACCAAACATACGGTTTGAATGCATCTTTTGAAATATATATATTTTTTAAAAATCATGGCAAATTTTTATATTTCATTCATTTCAAATTCACAGATTGTCTTTCCTTAATTCTGAACTCCTTCATTTGGTGGAATTGCATAAATTCAGTTTTGCAACGTCCCTGCACAGTGAGCAGATGGGAATCCTCCGTGATGGGCACGTTTCTGGTGAGAAACAATGTCATCAATTAGTTGTGTTTCCAGAAAACTTGAGGGGTAGGGGGTTGTGGTTAGGGGGCTGTGGTTAGGGGGTTAGGGGTTAGGGGGTGATTGTCCAGATGAGCCTTTTGCAAAAGTACAGGTTCGTAAGCATTTTCCATCTCACGGGACCTCCTGAGGAAAGATGCACCTGCATATAGAAAACCCCCGAGGGGATCTTGGCCGCAGAGCTTTCTCGGGGTGGAGAGATGGCGGGGGGTGCGCGTTACGGGGCTCCCTCTGCCTGGCACTTTTCTGGGCACGGCAGCCACGTGTCCACATTCGTTCCCATGGCGGATGTCGCCGGGCTGTCAGGAGAGTCAGGGCCCCCTGGTGAGTTGCCACCCTTCTCACTGGTTCTGCCGATGTCACTTGCTGGTGTGATCTGCGTTGTGTCTCGCCCTCCCCAAATGTGCACCAGGAAGCCCTCGAGCCCCGGTAGCACCTCAGGATGTGACTGTGTTTATTGCTAAGACTTTTTTTAAAGAGGTGATGAAGGCAAAAGAGGCCAGTGAAGCGGGTCCTACTCGACGGGTGTCCTTGTAAGAAAAGGCGATTAGGACACACACACGCACACACACAGATGCAGAAGGCAGCCGTCTGTGAGCCAAGGAGCGAGGCCTCAAGAGAAACCAACCCTGAGGATACCCTGAGCCCAGATTTCTCGCTTCCAGAACTGGGGAAAAAATTACTTTTGGTTGTTTAAATCCCCAGCCTGCGGTGCTTTGTTATGAAGCCCTCTAAGACACCGACACTGGCTAAGCCATGAACCCTAATTTTTAATTTTAAAACTGTATCACTCCAGTTTTGAAGGAAATGTAAGTCAGTCCAGAACATCTCCATGAAGAATCCAGGGAGCCTCAGCCTTGGAGCTATGGACATTTGGGGCTTGAATAATTCTGTGGCGGGATGTTCAGTGGCGTCTCTGGTCTCCGTTCACGAGGTGCCAGTAGCACGGCCCGAGTCAGCACGATCAGGTGTGTCTCTAACCATTGCCCGATGCCCCCGAGGTGGGGGTAGGGGACAAGATTGCCCCCCATTGCCAGTGCACCTGATGGACGCCCACACTGAAGGCATGGACACAGGCGCTCCCGCACGTCGGTGGGTCTGTGTGGACATGCCCCAGTCTGGGCCTCTGATGTCACCAAGCCTGGCCACTACTTTTCAGGTGAGACCAGAAGGAAGGGCTATGCCCAAGGCCACGGGGCAGGGGTGGCCAGAGGCGCACCAGGACTTGTCTGTGGCCTCCCTCTCCGCAGAGCACCGTGGTCTCCAGGGGACGACAGGGTGGGCGGAGGCCAGAGGCCAGCGCGGTGGCTGAGGCAGCTTCACCCCCACCGGGGAGCCAGCGGCAGCCCAGCGCTGACCCACTGGAGGCTGGTCCCGGATTCTGGGCCTTTGTTAACACGTTGCGGTCCCTCCAGCTGCTTGTTGCTCCTATGGACGTGGTTTGCAGGTAGCACTGGCAAAGCCTGAGACGGTTGACTCGTTACCGGTGGACAAGCAAGGTGGGGTGGGTGCCACAGGGACGGTGGGAGGCCGAGCAGGCCGGGTCCCTCCTGCTGCCCTTCCCCTCCCCGCTGCCAGCCACCCTGAGCTCTGGAGCCCGGCACCCTGCACCTGCATCTTCCAGGCTCCCTCCCTCGACCTCAGCTTCCATTGGTGTGGCCAGCAGGAGGGGCTGGCAGAGGAGAGGAGGGGAGGGGAGGGAAGAGGAGGGAAGGGGAGGGGGGAGGAGGAGAGGGGAGGGGAGGTCGAGGTGTAGGGGAGGGGAGGTCCAGGTATTGATGGTCCTGCATCTCCCTGCCCAGCTGCGAGCTGGGTAGGGACTGCTCCCTGCCCCCCTTCCTGAGGTCCTTTGTCCTCAGCCCTCCTGCTGCGGTGTCCTCCCCTCCTCTCCCCTGCCCTGCCCTCCCCTCCCCTCAGGCCATGGTTGTGGGTCCCTGAGGCCTCACCATCCCTAGCTGACTCCCCACAGCTCCTGCACTGTCCCCTGCGGGCCTGTCCCTCCTCCCCGCAGAGTCCCCCCAGCCTTGATTCCCACGGATCCAGGTCTCAAGCCCGTGGCGGGGGTCGTCCCGCTTTGCAAAGGTCACTATCGCCTTCACTTTTTTATGTTTAAACTGATGCAATTTCCCCAATTAATGCATTATATTAAATATTAGGCTTTAATAATCTAGCATTTTATTAATATATTTTAATATTTAATGCGAGCATTTTATGGGGAGCTCTCCGTCATATTAATCTAGTAAATTTTGCTAATAAAATTAATTTTTTTTCCCTATTTTACCTTTTGAATAGTAAAGGTTATGGTGGAGTAAAAATAATTAGATTTCTTTGGGGTAAAGTGATGGGGAGAACGATTCATTTCCCTGGAAATGTCTCCTTCCCCGCACCTTCTCCCTCTTCCTAAGCATCCTGTGGGCATCTCACGTGCCCACAAATGAGCCCTGAAGGGAAGGGGGGTGGGTCCCTGCCAAGTGTTTCTTCGATGATTTTTAGAATTTTAGAATCGAGACAAGCCGACAGACACCCGAGTGGTCTCTGAGCGTTACAGGTGAGAACAGGGTGGCCTCCGCAGCCCCCCAGCAAGAGCTACTTGGTGAAGGGACTTCCCTTTGCTCCCCAAACCTTTGCTCCATGCATACATCAGCTGGCACCAACCTTTACACGATCTGATCTCTAAATTAGTAACTCGGTCACATAGTAAATTGGAATATGCATGTCGCCTGGCCCGGGTGGCGCGTCGCCTTCTCTGCTTGCACGGCCGTTTGATGTGCTCTGCTTTCATCCCCTCCTCCCCATCCTCCGGGAGGACAGCCGTTCTGCAGGGGCGGGATTAGGGCCTGAGCACCTGGGTGGAAGGGGAAGATGACAGGTTCAGCCCCCAGAACCTCTGGGGCCCTGGCAGCGTGGCCTCCGTGCTGGCCTGGGGCTCCCCTTCCCTGTTCTGCACCCCCTCTGCTCAGGGTCTCTTCCCCACTTGGAATCCCACCCACGGCTCACCGGCGGATCCTAGGGGATCTGGAATCTCTCCTCTCCTGAGCCCTTCAAACTGCTTTCCCCTGGGCCCACCTTGGCCTATTGAGTCATCGGACTGGGAAACATCCCCACACTCAAGGAGGACTCAGGCCTGGGAATTCTGACAAACTCCCACTGGCCGAGTGGGATGGCCGAGTCCTTACGGTGCCAACACCCCACTCAGTTTTTACTCTATTTATTTTAGAGAATGAAGGTGGGAGGGAGGGGGCGGAGGGAGAAGGAGAAAGAGAATCTTAAGCAGGTTCCACACCCACCACGAGCCCCGTGAGGGGCTTGATCTCATGACCTGGGGTCAGGACCTGAGCTGAAATCACGAGTAGGAGGCTTAACGATGGAACCACTCAGCTGCTCCCCAAGTTTTAACTTCAAAACAGCTCCAGATTTATATGGTCTCATTCATTTGGGGAATATAAATAATAGTGAAAGGGAATAAAAGGGAAGGGAGGAGAAATGGGTAGGAAATATCAGAAAGGGAGACAGAACATGAAGTCTCCTAACTCTGGGAAACGAACTAGGGGTGGTGGAAGGGGAGGAGGGCGGGGGGTGGGGGGGAATGGGTGACGGGCACTGAGGGGGCACTTGACGGGATGAGCACTGGGTGTTATTCTGTATGTTGGCAAATTGAACACCAATAAAAAATAAATGTATTATTAAAAAAAAAAAAAAAAACAGCTCCAGATCCCTAGTGATGGAAGACAAGCCACACAGCAAGTGAAATGGGGAAGCAGGCTGTTCCAGGTCTCAAAGATCTTTAATGAGCATTTGGTGTGGGTTGGGGCGGCCCCCACTGCCCTGCCCACCCCACTTTCCAGGAGCCCTGGGCTTCCTGCCACAGAGGCCCCGAGGTCTGGGCCCCGGCCTCTCCCCAGCAGGCCCACTCTGCATGCCCTGGCTCATCGTCTCCCCCGCCCAGAGTTCCCCATTCCCTTCTCCATCCTCACTTAAAATGTGTTTTGGTGTTTTTAAGATGCCGGATCCTAAAGAGAAGAGGCTATGGATCGACCACGACCCCAAAATCCAAAGTTAAAACTTTTCACCTTTATCTCAGTCCCTTTACTGCACCCACATTTTTTAAAGCTTTGTGATTTAATATTCAGGGATGGGGTTGGATGAACCACACGGAGCTTCATCTCAGGCCCCCTGACCCGTGTGGGCCTCCCTCCCGCACTGCTGATTGTAATCCTCTCTCTAAAAGGAACCACACAAGTTGTGTACTTTCCAGCTCCCCCAAACCCGGAGCCGTCCTTGTTCATATTCCCTGAGTCTTCCCACGGTATTAGCATCTCTTTATAAATGGGATTCCGTGGGTTGCTGTGGGCCACGGGGGGTGAACCAGAGTTTATTTCCTTAGCGTTGGCCCTGAGGCTATTCCGATATTGCTACCACAAATAACAGCGAGCAACATGATTATGCATTAATCTTTGTCCACATTTCCTATTATTTCCTTGGAATGGACTTCCAGGAGGAGAATTAGTTGGGGGGGGTGGGGGCGAGAAATGGATTTCCGGTTCTTGATACTCATTGGCAAATCGCTTCCCCCCCGATGGACGTGCCATCAGCATGATGACGAGCCTCCCCAACGGCGCCCTTGACAATACTTAAAAATAAGCATTTTAAAATTCCTGTCAATGTGGTAGGTGAGAGAGTGCAGCTTCGTGTCCTAATCTTAATTATTCGATTACTCATGAGTTTGAACTTTTTAATAGTCACCGTCTGTTTGTATTTATATTTTATGAATACGCTGGCTGTATCTGTGAATCTGTACTTTTTTTTAGTAACATGCGCACCTCTGTGGCTTACGGATGTTAATCTTTGTGCATGATAATGGTTTGAAATGTGGTTTTCCCACTTTGACACATGCTTTTTAATTGTTCACATTGGAAGTTTTTGACGTCAGAAGTTTTAAAATATTAAATGGTTATTTTATTGATGTTCTTACTATATTGTTTCTCCCCCCTTTGCTTTTTTAAATTAGAAAGCCCTCATACATCCAAAGGTCAAATCATACCATATATTATTTGATTTTTATATTTATCTTACCATTTCATCTAATGTTTGTTTTAGAATGTGATGTGAGGGAGCATTTAGCTCAATATTTTTTCTACCTAGCCAGACAGTAGTGCTGGCACAATTTATTAAATAACCAACCCATCTCTCCATGGTTTGAAAAGACTCCTTTTCACATCTTAAGTGCTCTTGCATCTTAGGGGCTGCTGCAGAGTGACCCGTTCTGTCCCGTAGACAGGTCCATCTGTTCTTGGGACACTGGTTTCATGACTGCAGATTATTATGCACATTCATAAATGGAAGGGCAAGAACTTGCTCGTTATTCTCTTCGTGACAAATTTATTCTTTCCTAGAGATTCTTCTTAAGACACTTTTATTATCAAATATAACACACGTATTAAAAAGTGCATAAAACAAAAATGTAGCAAATTATTATAAAATGAATATCCTTGTAACTACCACCTAGATCAAAAAATGGAACATTGGAAATCTGAGAGGCCAGGCAAGGCTGGTCCTGGTCCTTACACCCTGCTCCTCACAGGGACACACCATCCTGACTTTTATGGCAATCACAGTCTTGCCTTTATTTATTATTTTTATCTAAAGTATGCATTCTAAAACACTATAGTGTAATTCTGCACATTTTTGAACTTTGCATAAATGGGCTTCATGTAAAAGGATTTTAGTTTTTTTATCTAGTTTTTCTGCTCAATATTTTGTTTTAAAAATCCATCCATATTTTTCTGTGTAGTTTCAATTCAGTCACGTTCATTGCTATGTAATATTCTATAGAATTAATATGTGAAATTTGATTTGAAAATGTGCGTTGTTTCCAGCTTGAGGCTTTTGTGAATAAGGCCACTGTAGATTCATGTATGTGTCTTGTATGTGGGCAGGTGTGCATACATGTTCTCCTGAGCACACACCTGAGACCTTTATGTGCTATGCCTCAGGGTGTGTGCATATGTTTAATTTTGATAGAGAACACTAAGTGTTTTTGAGCATGTCAAATCAAGTACGTAGCCACCAGCAGAGTGTAAGGGTTTCCATTCTCACCGTTACCTGGCATTGGTTATCCTTTCCATTTTGGCTTTTCAGGTGGGTGTGACAGTAGCTCATGTGGTTTTCATTTGCATTTCCCTGATGATTAATAAAGCTGAACACATTTCCATATGTTTATTGGCTATTTTGATGCCCTCCTTTGTGAAGTGCCTGTTCATGTCTTCTGCCCATTTCTACTTGGGTTGTCTGTCCTTCTTATGTTTTGTAGAGATTCTTTATATTTTCCAGGTCGGAGCTCTCACCGGTAGATGGATGGTGAATATCTCCTCCTATTTTGTGGTTTGTCCTTTTCCACATTTGATGGCGTCTATTAATGAAAAGGGTTCTCATTTTTGAAGGTATTCAAATGTATCAGTCAACTCCTTTTGGAATGTTTTTATGTGCCCTGTTTAAGAAGTATTTTTCTGCTCAAAGTCATAAAGATGTGTTTTTACAATGTCGTCTTTGACCTTTCACATTCAAGTCTACAACCCCTTGAAATAGAATTTGGGGTTTAGGGTGTGTTAGTGACCCAATCTCATTTTTCCCATAAAGACACCTAATTTTCCCAGCATTGTTTTTGAAAGTTCATCTCTTCCTCATTGTCTTGCAACTACATCTTTTCTGTGAATCACTTGCCATATATGCATAGGTTAGCTTCAGATCTAATTTCATTGTACGAGTCTGTTTCAGTATCACTTTGCCACTACTCACTATCTTAATAAAGCATCACAATCAACTTTAATTTCTGAGAAAGCAATTATTCCTACTTGTCTTTCTTTTTTTGAATGGACAACTTAGGGTTCCATATGAATTTTTAAAGATTTTTTTTTATCTGTTTGAGAGAGAGCAAGAGTAGGGGAAGGGGAAGAGGGAGAGAAGCAGACTCCATGCTCAGCATGGTGGGCTTGATCCCAAGACCTTGGGATCATGACCTAAGCTGAAATCAAGAGTCTTATACTTAACTGACTGAACCACGCAAGTGCCCCTAATTTCCATATGAATTTTAAATTTAGTTTTACAATCAGTCCACAAGGAGAACCCCTTTAAACCACTGTACTCACACTCCAAATCTACTGATAGTCTTCACAGAGTTGAAATCTTTATGCTGTTGTACCACCTAATTCACAAATGGTGAATGTTTTCATTATTTGCCTCTTCTTCAACTTAATGTAATAACGCTTATAGTTTCTTATTTGGAAGTTTTGCCTACCTTATGTGCAATATTAATTTCCATGTACCTATTTTTTTTATCAAATTGCAAATCTTTACACATTCCAGGTTTTGTTTAACAGAACTATATAGAATAAGTTTTCAATATTAACTTTCTATCTAGAAAAAGTTTTAAAGTCATTTATTAATTCATTAATTAATCTTAGCATCCTTTAGGGCTATCGATATACACAATTTCTTACTGTCTTACCTACTTTTTTTATCATTTTCAAAAACGATAGTTTTGTTTCTTCCTTTCCAGTCAATTTTTCAGCTTTTCAAGCACTGTCCTGTCACCTGCTTTTGTGAGAACTTCCAGTACAATTTTGAAAAGAAAGGGGGATACTGGACATTCTGGCATTGTCCTTCATAATTTAGTCTTTCAGATGATTTTTCAGAATAATTTTTTTCAAGTTAAATAAAAATCCCACTGAGATTTTGATATGGATTGTGTTTTGACACCTGTATCATATGCGATTTTCACAACCAAGAGCAAGGGATTTCTCTTTATTTATGTCATTTTATTTATTTGTTTGTTTCTTTTTTAAGTTTTATTTAAATTCAATTAATTAACATATAATGTATTATTGGTCTCAGAGGCAGAAGTCAGGGATTCATCAGTCTTATGTAACACCCGGTGCACATTATATCACATGCCCTCCTTAATGTTCATCCCCCAGTTACCACAACCCCCTGCTCCCCTCCCCTCCAGCAGCCCTCAGTTTGTTTCTTATGATTACAAGTCTCTTATGGTTTTTTTCTTCTCTGACTTCATTTTGTTTTACTTTTTCCTCCCTTCCCCTATAATCTTCTTTTTTGTGTCTTAAATTCCACATATAAGTGCAATCATATGATAATTGTCTTTCTCTGATTGATTTATTTAACTCAGCATAAAACCCTCTAGTTCCGTCCATGTCATTGAAATAGCAAGATTTCATTTTTTTGATGGCTAAGTAGTATTCCATTATATATATATACCACATCTTTATCCATTCATCTGTTGATGGACGCCTGGGCTCTTTCCATTGTTTGGTTATCATGGACATTGCTGTTATAAACATTGGTGTGCAAGTGCCCCTTAGGATCACTACATTTGTATCTTTGGGGTAAATATCCGGTAACACAATTGCTGGATTGTAGGGTAGTTCTGTTTTCAACTTTTTGAGGAACCTCCATACTTTTTTCCAGAGTGGCTGCACCAACTTTCATTCCCACCAGTAAGAGGGTTCCCTCTTTCCACATCCCTGACAACATCTGTCATTTCCTGACTTGTTAATTTTAGCCATTCTGACTGCTGTGAGGTGGTATCTCATTTTGGTTTTGATTTGCATTTTCCTGATGCCAAGTGATGTTGAACATTTCTTCATGTGTCTGTTGGCCATTTGTATGTCTTCTTTGGAGAAATGTCTGTTCACGTCTTCTGCCCATTTCTTGATTGGCTCATTTGTTCCTTGGATTTTGGGTTTGATAAGTTCTGTATAGATTTTGGATACTAGCCCTTTATCTGATGTGTAATTTGCAAATATCTTCTCCCATTCTGTAGGTTGCCTTTTGCCTACTGTTTCCTTTGCTGTGCAGAAGCTTTCCATGTTGATGAAGTCCCAAAAGTTCATGTTTGCCTTTGTTTCCCTTGTCTATGGAGATCTATCTAGCAAGTAGTTGCTGTGGCTGAGGTCAAAAGAGGTTGCTGCTGTGTTCTTCTCTAGGATTTTGATGGATTCTTTTTTTTTTAAGATTTTATTTATTTATGAGAGAGAGAGAGAGAGAAAGAGAGAGAGAGAGAGAGGCAGAGATACAGACAGAGGGAGAAGCAGCCTCTATGCAGGGAGCCTGATGTGGGACTCGATCCTGGGACCACAGGATCATGCCCTGGGCAGAAGGCAGGCACTAAAACACTGAGCCACCCAGGGATCCCCTGATGGATTTTTATCTCACACTTAGGTCTTTCATCCATTTTGAATCTATTTTTATGTATGGTGTGAGGAAATGGTCCAGTTTCATTCTTGGGCATGTGGCTGTCCAATTTTCCCAACACCATTTGTTGAAGAGACTGTCTTTTTTCCACTGGATACACTTCCCTGCTTTGTTGAAGATTAGTAAACCATAGAGTTGAGGGTCTATTTCTGGTCTCTCTCTTCTGTTCCATTGATCTATGTGTCTGGTTTTGTGCCAATATCATGCTGTCTTGATAATTACAGCTTTGTAATAGAGCTTTAAGTTCAGAATTGTGAGGCCACCAGTTTTGGTTTTCTTTTTGAACAGTCCTTTGGCTATTTGGGTTTAGAAACATTTAACATTTTCTCCTTATGGTACCTATTCATTCCTTATAAGTATGATCCCAAATTTCTTTCTTCGGTTTTGCCTTCTAACATGAGACAGATGCTATTTCCTAACCATCTTTTAACTGGTTGTTGCTGACATCCAGAAGCACTATCAGTGCTTATAGTCTTGCTTTGTGTGTGTCTGATTTTTTATTGGGTTTTCTTATTGATTCTTTTGGGTTTTCTAAGTTATATTTTCATCAAATACACACCCATCTTCTCTTTAGAATAGTTATATCTCTTAATTCTGAGTTCTTTAGAAAAGCTTATTTTTTAAAATTTTCAAGTGATTTGATTCTTTTACTCGTCTTCTGTTATTTGATTCTAATGCTATTACATGTTTTGCCTAAAAGATTCCTGCACTTAGAAATATACTAAGGCTTGGGATCCCTGGGTGGCGCAGCGGTTTGGCACCTGCCTTTGGCCCAGGGCGCGATCCTGGAGACCAGGGATCGAATCCCACGTCGGGCTCCCGGTGCATGGAGCCTGCTTCTCCCTCTGCCTGTGTCTCTGCCTCTCTCTCTCTCTCTGTGTGACTATCATAAATAAATAAAAATTTAAAAAAAAGAAATATACTAAGGCTTAATTAGATTTTCTTCTATGACTTTGTATATAGCCTACCATGTCAATAATCTTGCATATATTTAATACATAATTGAAGAAGGGTAGTCTTTATTTATAGGGCAAAGATGTGTGTGTGCATATGTGTGTGCTTATATACGATCATACAAACATGCAGAGGGTAGTTATAAAACACTAACTCCAGTGTGATATGTATTCATGTACCTGTGCTGTGAGTGATGGAACTTATTAATTTTGTCAAATAAACTCTCTATAGGCACACTTTTTATTTTTGTCTATTTGATTTTCCAATGCCAAAGAAAGTAGATTCAAGCCTCCCTCTATGGCTGTGAATACTAGTCCTTTATCTGATGGGCTAGAAAAATGAAAAAAAATCATTTTTTCATAAAAATTAATTTTTCCTTGATATAGTTTGATTCATGTTTTCTGTTGCTTATAAGATAATGACTGTTCTTCCTTCTCAGGCTATTTTAATTTTCATCACTATCAAATATATATGTCTTTGTCCTATTTAAATATTTCTGACTTGAATTCTACTTTTTCTGCTATGAATACTGCCACATTTCGTTTTCCACTATTAGCATTTGGCTGTCTGACTGTAAAAGTGTCTATATCAATTGTTTTGATGTGCATGTATAAGCAAAGCCGAACTGTGTGTAATTTGTGTTTACTCACCTGTAAATCTTTTAATAGAAAAATTAGAGCTGGTCACAGTTGTTATCATCACTGATATATTTTGGCTTTATTTCTGTCCTCATTCTTTTGTTTTCCATTTGGTAATAAAACTGAATTTTTACCCTTTTGGTTCAGTGATGGCCCCACCAGCCATGCTGGCAAGTCATGTCAAAGCCAATGGCCTCTAGCTGTACTGGGGTTGTTGGGATGTGAGTTTGGTGCAGCCTTTGGCCAATTCTCTTATGACTGGGCAAGCGCAAGGCAAGATCCCAGTGGAGCTCCCAGCAAATGCTCGAGCCTGTGAACTTGCACTTTTCCTTTCCCATGATTACTGTTTCACCACTGGGAAATTCTGGCCCATTTTCTAATGAAAACAACAGGAATGGTGTTGGTAGAGTAGCACTGTCTGAGAACTCACCTCTATTTGCTGTAAGACAATGTCAGCAACCCACAGCTCAGTAAGAGTGAAATAAGCACAGATAAATTTAAAGCAGGTTTCTGCCCCAATTCAATCTGATCTTTGTTATTAATTATAGTGTTTTCACTAGATCACTTCTTGCCCACTAAGCACTGGAACTATTGGTGTGAAGTAGTTAGTATAATCTAACTGAGAAGAATAGTTCATCACTTGTAATCAGCTTGATTTCCTTTGATTCCTGGGGGCAGCTGAATTACTGATGGAAGGGCAATAGCAATAATTATTAGTCATAAAAAATCAGCATCTCTGAACTAAATGTCTGAAGTGTTTTATTTCCTCATACAGGCCATTTCCTGAATTTAGTCTTAAGGAACAAATGACTGTTGTCAAAAGACCTTAATGCAAATCCTAGCTCTGCTGTTAGCTAAACCTCACTTTCTTTATCAGTAAAATGGGCATAAGTGCTATGGAACTTGAAAGTTACTGACAAAGAACCAGACAAACTGTAAGCTCTCAGAAGCTTTTCTGAATTAATTTGAAGGTAGTGGCAAGATGGATGCCATTGTTTGGTTTTGAACAGAGCCATAGAAAAGGTTAACACATTCAGTATAACCTTGACCAGAGTAGCATTGACATCTAATCACTTGAGCCAAGGTGTTATTATTTTTTAAAATTTATTTATGATAGACATAGAGAGAGAGAGAGAGAGAGAGAGAGAGAGGAAGAGACACAAGCAGAGGGAGAAGCAGGCTCCATGCACCAGGAGCCCAACGTGGGACTCGATCCCGGATCTCCAGGATTCCGCCCTGGGCCAAAGGCAGGCGCTAAACTGCTGAGCCACCCAGGGATCCCCCAAGGTGTTGTTGTTAAGGAAATACCACCTTAGTAGGTTAAAGAAGCCATATACATAGATTGAAATCAAAATAAAATTTTACAATGTGATATTGTTAACATTTTCCAATTGCATTACATTCAGATTTAAATTAAGTAGCCCAATTTACATCTTATCTTTAGAAAATATAGAGCAAAATATATTGACCGAGTGATTTAATTTTAATCTCTATTTCCAAAAGCATCCAACCTTGCTTCCTTGACATAGTCTCTGTTCCATTATCTTATGCTTTGTTTAAATGGATGTTGGAAAATTTATATTTTGGCCACTTCCAGTTTGGAAGAAGGCCAGCCCTGAACATTACCAATCATTAAAATTGCAATATATAAACATGATGCTTTATGTAGAATGCTAGTTTTTTTTTTTAAAGCGTTAAAGAAAGAAGTGCTCTTCCAGTTAATTCTTCTTTCCTGAATCTATCCTTACTCCTCCCCCATCACTCTTCTGATGTTAGGATGTAGGAAACGTTTTTTAAAAAGACTTAATTTAAAGCAATGTTAGGAAGCGATGAAGAGTGTCATTAGCAGACAAAGGTGTCAATAAAATTCTATGAAATATAATGCAAAAGACAGATAGACCTCAGAATCCAATAGAGAAAAGGAAACTAAGAGAGAGAGAGAGAGAGAGAGAGAGAGAGAAGGAAACTGCAGCCTCAGGGGAGTGAAGGTAGGACCACCTAACAAATGTGCTTTCCCTGGAGAATTCAAGAATCACCCCATTGGTCAGGGACAACAGAGGAAGGGAGGAGGCCTGGGACATGCCTCCTTGCCAAGCAATTAAATTCAGGAATGTGGAATATCTACTGGGAGTCCCCGGTCTCATAGTCACCTTCTGGAGTTGCCCAGAGTCGTGACAGCAGCACTTCACACCAGCCTGCTCCTGGTCTCTTCTGGAGAACAGCAAGTCTGGGGGTTGAAGAACGAAGGTGCTGGTCCAGGCAACTGACAGCAGTCAAGAAGGCTGAGAAGTCCCCATGCCCATGAAGCAAACTACCTGAACATCCTAAATGAAGGCACACTTTTTTTTTTTTTTTTTGCATAAACACAGGAATTGGGACTACTGTAATCAAAATCTGCATTGACCACATGAGGAAGGAGGATTTTTATTTGGACTGAGAAATAACATCCCAGCCCCTGATATTGATCAATTTAGACCACCATCCATAGGAATAAACAGAATTTCAAACACAAAAGAAACTGAATTCCAAATATTAAATAGAGGCACTAGACTAAAACTCTGAAAATCTCCAAGGAAATAAAATTAACAGAAAACAGAGATCTGAAGATTGTCTTCTAAGCATGCTCATTATTCTTATTTTATAGGATATGCATCCATAAAAATTAAAAACATATTAATTCAGGGGTGCCTGGATAGCTTAGTCGGTTAAGCTCTGACTTTTGACTTCAAGTCATGTCATGATCTCACATTTGTGAGGTTGAGCCCCACTTTGGCATCCATGCTCAGCGTGGAGTCTGCTTGAGATTCTCTCTCTCCCTC
Source organism: Vulpes vulpes (assembly GCF_048418805.1). Taxonomy (NCBI): domain Eukaryota; kingdom Metazoa; phylum Chordata; class Mammalia; order Carnivora; family Canidae; genus Vulpes; species Vulpes vulpes. Next base: position 114,886,911 of record NC_132794.1, on the reverse strand, counting down.
TCCCTCTGCTCCTCCCCCCTCTGAGATACTCTCTCTTTCTCTTTCTCTCTAAATTAAATAAAATCTTTAAAAAACCTGCACATTAATTAAAAAGAAAAATTGTATCTTTAGGAAGGAAGATGCAACCCAACAATAGAAACAAACAAAAACCCTCAATAGTTTGGCTGAATAATAGAACAGACAGATCTGGAGATAAAATTAGCGAGAAAAGGACTCTCCCGTGATGTACTGCAACACGAGGAAGACCTGAAGGATATGGGGGAAAAAATTAAATGTTATAAAGTATGTGTCCAGATCCAGAAGCCCAACATCTGTGTACCAGGAGCTGTAGGAGGAAAGGAGTGCCGAGACAATGAGCGAACATTACAAGCAAATTTCTGAAACTGGGGAGTGTCTCCGACCCTGCCACGTGCTAAGTAGCGATAATGAGATGCATCTGTCCCGGATGCCATGGTGCAAGGCCTGCTGGACAATAGTCCTTGACTCCTAGGATGGGTCCATCTCTTTCAGCTTTCTCCTCTGCCGAGGGGGCTGCTGTTCCTGGGTCTGTACTTTGTACCAGTGAGCAGCAGGTTCCAGTAAGATGCCACAGAGACCAGGCTGAGAATGCTGAAGAGAAGAAAAATGAGCTGTAATGTTGGCACAGGCAAACATATGCCAGGGCTTTCTGACAAAACCCCAACTAATATGCCAGGAAAAAGAGGAAATATTAAAACCTAACAGAAAGAAAAGACAGAAATGTTACCAATAAAAGAATTTGTAACTTGCAACATAGGACACGGGGAAACCAGTGGTGCTGTGTCTTCAAGAGGCAACAATTTTGAATTAAGAATCTATGTCTATCTTAATTAAATAATTCAAGATAATTACTATTCAAAACCAAAGATAAAGTAAATGCATTTTTACTCTTGTAAACATTCAAAATGTGTACCACTCTTTCTTAAGGATTCTCCAGGATGTACTCCAGCAAAGGAAAAAAAATAATAATTTGAAGGGCACCTGGGTGGCTCATTCTGTTAATTTCTGACTCTTGGTTTTGGCTCAGATGGAGCAGAGTCGTGAGATTGAGCTCTGGGTCAGGATCCGTGCTGGGGTGAGGTGTTGCTGTTTGAGATTCTCTCTCTCCCTCGACCCCTGGCCCCTCTTGTGCTCTCTCTCTCTCTCTCAAGTAAATAAATAAATCTTTAAAAAATAATAATTTGATAAAAACAAATATATGAACAAAAAGAAACAGTGATGAGAGAAAGAAAAGTGTGCAAATCTTGACCCTTTCTTTGGAGGGAAGGGGAAAATTAGAATGAGTTCTCAGCATTGATATAAAAACAAATTTAAGGGGTGCCTGGCTCGCTCAGTCAGTGTAGCATGCAACTCGATCTTGGGGTCATGGGTGCTAGCCCCATGTTGGGTAGAGAGAGATTAGTTCAAAATAGAAGTCTTTAAAACAAATTTAAAAAAATTAAGGTAGTATTAGAAGAATAGAAATAGTATCTATAAATCCCAAATCATTAGAGCAAATAAGTAAAAAAAAAAAAAAAAAAAAAAGAAAAAAAAAAGAAAGAAAGAAAGAAAGAAAGAAAATTTCATCCATCCAGCTAAAGCAGAGAAGACACACACAAAACAGCAAGAAAATCAAGTCAGCACAATACAGGTGCAGACATTAATTTTGCACATTAAAGAACAAATTGGATAAAACCAGAATGATCTGCTATGAACAAGAAACACAAAGTAACACTGAAAACTTAAAAGGCTAAAAACTAAAAGGAATAGATTACAATAAATTTGGCAAAAGTCATTAAAACTAGAAAGAGAAAAGATGAAAAGAAAAAAAAAAAAAGAAAGGAGAAGAAATCAGGAGTATTTCCAGGTGCAGGGATGATACATGTACCCACGAACAAGTGAACATAGCGTCAGTGCAATAGCCGATAGTGTCACAGAACCAGAGTGTGGAGCGGCGGTTGTCAGGGGCTGGGGTGGTGGGGCGGGGCAAATGTTAATTGAAGAGCACACACTTTTGTTTTGTTTTTTTGTGTTTTTTTTAATAATAAATTTATTTTTTATTGGTGTTCAATTTGCCAACATACAGAATAACACCCAGTGCTCATCCCGTCAAATGCCCCCCTCAGTGCCCGTCACGCTTTTGGTGGTAAAATGAGTGTAAGTTCAGGGAGCTAAGGTTCAGCATGGCAAGAGAGCCTACAATCCTCTATTGTATACTTCCAATTTGCTAAAAGAGTAGATCTTACCCGTTGTCACTGATGTCCTGCTCCCAAAGGTTAGCTCTATGATGTGAGGGATGTGGGACATAACTTGATTGTGGTTCTCATTTTGCAACAGACACGTGTTAAAACATCACAATACACACTTGGAAGATGTGAGCAACTTACGGAAAAAGCAAAGAATGGAGTAGATTGCAAATGACAACAACCACAGCAAAGGTCATATTTTGCAAATTCAGACTAATGTAGTATTGAGTGAGAGCCCTGGTAAGGGGCAGTAGGCACGCTCATACACACTCACTGTGGTTTAGTGAATGTACTTTGTTAGAGCACTTTTGAAGGGTCACATAGCAGCAACCATCAACATTTACAGTGCATACCCTTGACAATGAGTCACCTGAGTGGATCTATTTTTTTTAAAAAGATTTTATTTATTTATTCATGAGAATACACAGAGAAGAGAGAGAGAGAGAGAGAGGCAGAGACACAGCAGAGGGAAAAACAGGCTCCATGCAGGGAGCCCGATGTGGGACTCGACCCCGGGTCTCCAGGATCAGGCTCTGGGCCAAAGGCGGTGCTAAACTGCTGAGCTGAGTGAATCTATTTAATGGAAATAGTAGCACAAGTACATAAAGCTGAGCATACACAGATGTTCATGGCAGTGTGATTTATAATAGCTAAAAACTGGAACCAGCTTACATACTCATCATTTGGATAATGGCTCAATACATGATGGTACATCCTTTCTATAGAATATTATGTGGGCATCAAAAATAATATTTTTAAAATAAGACTGAAAAAGTTAAAAGACACATTGACAGAAGTGGAGAAAAGGTGCTGTGGAAAAATACAAAGGATATTTAATAAGAACAAACTTGCAGGGATAAAATGTTCACTCATGCATTTTGGCACAAAAATATATAAATGATACACACCATATTGTTTGCAATAGGCATCTCTGAAAAGGCAAGTGGATTTGGGAAGGGTAATAAAGGAAATTATCTCTTAACTCAGTATGCTTCTGAGGAATTTGACCTTTTTTTTAAGATTTTATTTATTTATTCATGAGAGACACAGAGAGAGAGAGAGAGAGGCAGAGACACAGGCAAAGGGAGAAGCAGGCTCCATGCAGGAAGCCCGATGTGGGACTTGAACCCGGGTCTCCAGGATCACCCCCTGGGCCGATGGCAGGTGCTAAACCACTGAGCCACCCAGGGATTCCCCACCCCCACCCTTTTTGTTTAAGCATGACTCCATTAAAAATTGTGGTGATTTAAAAAATAAGAAAAATATGTAAGGAAATTGGGAGCAGCTTAGAAACTTTTGTTAAAGGAGCTTCAGCTAAAATCAGGGGAAATGTTGTTAGGGCTGTGGGTTTGTCTTTGAACCACACAGCCAGATGGGTTGATGTCAAGTCAAAAGGAATGCTTAAAAAAAAAGAAAAGAAAGAGAAGAGAAGAGGTGAGAAGAAAAGATAAGGGGAAAAAAAGAAAAGGAAAGAGAAAAAGAAATGAAAAGAGAAAAGAAAAGAAAACCATAGCGAGAGAAGCTGGTATAAATGAGACTGGCCTTCAAACAAAACCGAGTCTGATCAGCCTGGTGGTTGCAGATTGCATTTAGGGCTTGGAAGATGGGTGTTCATCGTTTCATGACATGTTATTTTTCGTTATTTACTAAGGTTGGTGCTGAATTCACTCACAGGCACCTAATTGCCGTATATTTTTCAACTCCGACCTAACGGAAGCATTCCCGTGTCCACTGCTCATACACCTGAGGTGTTGTCAACGTTACAGGTACCCGAATCCTCGTTCCCTTTAGCGCCAAATCGGTATGAGGCAAATCCCTCAGGATGGCACAAAAATTCTAATCCTCCGTGGGCTTGCCTGAAACTCCAAGCACAAAATTAAGCATATGAGCACATCAGGGTCGACGGAGTTGCCCAGTGGAAAGGTCAAAAGTAAACATGTCCAAATAGCAGTGGTTTGTCCGGCTGGGGGGCTGCTGGACTCGGGCAGGAGTGAGGCAATCCGGGTGAAGGAGGCCCTGGGTCAAAGAGCTGCTGCTTGGGGGCAGGGGGGCACATGTCACCTCTGCTTCCCCTTCATTGGCCAAAGGAGATGAGGCCCCCAGGCCTGCCGTGAAGGGGTGACCACTGCAGAGAAGGACTCGTGTTTGTCCCACCTTGAACTTAGCAGTTTGCACAATACCTGAGGCGAGGTCCTGCCACCTGCGCCATTAGAACGACACCCAGACAAGCAGATTGATGGGACACCCCGGCACCTCCACGCGGGAAGAAGGCAAGTGTACAAGAGCATCGTGTAGCTAAACCCAGAACGATACACGGACGAAGACAGACGATGTGAGTCAGCTCTTCGAGTAGAATGAAATAGTGAACTAGAGACACTGTGCAAGACGGACGTGAAACCAGCATCTTCCCCAGCAGGTGCACAACCAGAGAGTGGCCACGGGGCAGCAGCGAAGGCCGCGCCGAGCTGTGATGCCCCCAACCTTAGCTCGACACGTGGGCGTGTATGCACGTACGTGTATGTCCCGAATTAAAATCACGTAGAAGCTCCCTCTGCCTGAAGAAGAATCCCGAGCATGTCAGCAAGATGCCCTGATAACCCGCGCACCTCGTTCATCCTCGTACCCACCGTTTCCCGAAGGACCCGCCTCACGGCCGTCAGATCTCCTAGAGGCCCCTCCACGTACCTCCGGGCAACCTCTTCCTTCTTCCTGGCATCTAATAAATCCTCAATAAATATTCATTTAAAAGCAATAAATGAAGAAAAGCCCAGATGAGGAGATAAAGTTACATAAACTAGGGAACGTTGACAGGGAGCAGCAGAGTCTAATCAGATCGGGCTGGAGGCTCTGGGGGCAGGATCATCCCCGCTGTCTCTGCCCCCCACCCCCCCACCCCACCCCCGGAGCAGAAAGACGGGCCTGATCTGGCTTTTTTATTTTCTTTCTTTCTTTCTTTCTTTCTTTCTTTCTTTCTTTCTTTCTTCCTTCCTTCCTTCCATCCTTCCTTCCTTCCTTCCTTCCTTTCTTTCTTTCTTTCTTCCTTTCTTTCTTCTCTTTGTTTCTTTCTTTCTGGATCCCTAAGCTGTGAGGAAGGAGACATCTGGACTCCTGACCCAGAGAAGCAGGAGATGGAGTCTGTAGGAAAGGTGGGAGCTGGGGGCTCGGGGGGTGGGAAGCCCGTGGGGACCGTGGCACCGCGTTTGCCTGACCCCGGGGCACGTGGCTGGGGTACCTGTAGTGCAAAAAGTCTCCGTGCGAGAAGATCATACCTGTTCCTCAGGTCCTGTTTCTTTTTGTAACTGCTAATCAGAGAAGGCTTACACAGGATGCGGGTGAGCTCACACTCACGGGCTCAGCACAGGGACCGCAAGCTCCCCCCTAACAGGTGAAGGAGATCACCCTCTCAAGTGGCCAAAAGAAGGTGTGCAACACAGACCTGCTGGTGCCCCGGGCCCGGGGCAGGGCCCGAGTTCCGCTGGCTGCCACGTTTGCGAGTGCATCCAGGTAACGTCAGCCCCCGCCGTCCAACGGGACCTCAGTGTTTAAAAGAGCCCTTGTTGAGACCAACTACATCTACACTGGCCAAATTGGAAACAGCAGTCCACCCCTCCAGAGCTAACCTACTTTATCATGATTTATACATGGGAACGTGAGCCTTGCCAAGAAACACACGACCTCTGCCCGGTATTAATAATTGCAGTATGGAGACGAAATCCATTACATGGGATAATTCTGTATGTGGCTGAATCTATTTAAAGGGGGAAAAAAAAAAGAGATGAGACTCTCACTTCCCACAAACAAGAGTGGATGAATGTTCGCTGCTAAATGTGGGCAACAGACTTCATGAGGAAAATGAGTGGAGAAGCGCAGTTTTTAAGTACCTCCCAAACCTCACGCTGAAGTACTGCAGAGCTGTGGGTGTGGGCGGTGGTGAGCCATCAGTGCTCAATACCCAGCTCTCCAGAGGGCAAAGGCCCTGATCCACGGTGTTCGCCCCTTTCTGTGGTGTAAACTCTGCCATCACAGAGCACACCGCCGCGTACCGCCTTCAGCCTAGGGATAAAACTGGTATAAATAACCTCAAGACCATAGATAGTAGGAGAATGTAGTAAAATCGTTAGAAAGGGATTTATTTGGAACCTCTAAGATGAAATAAATATCTTTTAAATAAACACCTTTCCTTGAATATTCATTATTTAAATAACTTCCTTTGTTTTAAATAAAATAACTACCTTTTAAAAATATGATTTATTTAATTGTGAATTTGTATGACCTAATATTTAAAACAGCTGTGTTCGGCAACCGGCTCACAAAATGCCTGCAAGTTGAACCAGTGGTTCCTGAGAGCCTGTACAAGCCGGCTCCAGCGCACCACCGGGCTGGGGCAGATGTTGCATGTGAACCTCTGTGTTTTTAAGAAAAAAAAATCTCATAGGACAGAAGACTGAATCTGAGTGCCACGTACATATTTCAATCTATCTTCCCTTTTCGTAGGATCTGGTTGCCGTTTGGCCTGTGTTCAAATTGGCAATCTCGTAGAGGCCGCCTTGCTTTCAAATATGAGCCAACACATTGGGGCCTGTGGTTCTTGAGCTAGATCTGGATGGAGTTCAAAATCTGTTGTGTGTGTGTTTCTGAAAGTAACTATAGCATGCACATTTTTTTTTCCAGTATCTAAATCCTTTAGGACAGCCTTGCTTTGAGTAAGATGGAGTGATCCAGAGTGTTATATTTCCTTATATCATCTCTAAAACAGAAATCAGAGAAGGTAAGAGACTTGGAATCTTCTCTAAGGTGGCTATTAATATAAGCCAGGCCTCGTTTGCCTTTGGTGTGCGTGATGAGGAACAGAGGAAACAGTGACCAAGAGGCACCCCCTGTGGGGGTGACATGGAGGGAAAAGCCTGCCGGTAATGTGTCCAGGGATTTCCCATGGATTCTGGGGCTCTCAGAATGGGTCGGGAAGGAAGAATGGTTGGACTTTGCATTCTGACTATCTCTTTGCCCCATTTTCCTGAATCTAAATATGGTAGGGTGGTAGGTTCTGGTACTCGACTGAGGAAAGGGCACCAGATGTCTGCTCCATGGTTTCCACGTGCAATGGGATGTGGTCCATGATGTACTCATTCACGCAGCATTGGCGGAAGGGAGCAGAGGCCTGTCTGGTGACACAAGATACCCACGGGCTGAAACATAGATCCTTCTTAAAGTTAAGGGTCCTAGATCCACTTTCAAGATGGAAATAGAGAAGCATCAAAAGCCTCACTGCGTGGGTTGGACCAGTAGTGTGAGGGTGACCAGGACTCAGCCAGGACTGCTGAGCTGGTGTTAGGGCTCCATGGGGCAGAGCAAGTCCACTTCCTTCATGGCCAAGCCTCTCACACACATGCTGCCCTTTGCCTGAACCATGGACCTTGGCCTGGACCAGCATAGAGGGAGATGAAGAGGAGGGCACCATCTTATGGAGGATTTTTAAGAACCTTGAGTCAAAGACTCCCTACTGGATGGCCAATCCTGAGTGAGTACAAGTTTACCACATCACTAGGTGGTAGATTTTTAGAAATCCAGCAGCACCTCTTAATTGTCACCAGGTGCTGCAGTAGTCACAAATTTCAGGTATCCAAGGAAGCTTGAGACTTCTGGATAACATGGGAATCTCAGTCAAAGGGAGCAGGGGGTTCTTAATTTGGGAATTCTAGAAAAGGTCAACTAGTCAAAGGAGTATCTCTCTTTCCTTGAGCCACATGTTTGAGACAGACCTCTCAAAAGCTGGGTATGCCTGTTGGGGGATGGCTTACTGTTTGAGAGGCTGGGGTTAGCTCAGCACTTAAGTCACTGGCCCCTGCATGGAAGGTTCTGACAGGCCAACAGTGCTGGAGAACTCGGTCCTCACCCCGCTGGGTGCAGAGCACAGCGGACACCACAGTGGGACACGAGATAAGGCAGGACATGGTGACACATGTGTCGAGGGGAAGTGCTCACCGGGTCAAAGAATGGTGAAAAGGCATTTCCATTGTTGAAAAATCTGTCAGGTTAATTAAAATACATAAAGGACATGAGAGCTCATTTATACCAGCGCAGCCTGTACCCCCTTATTTGCGGCCTTGCTCGCTGCATCCTTCACGCCACACCCGGGCCGCAGGCTAAGGGACACTGGCTCACCTGATGTCAAAGCCTAGCAGCGGGCCACAGTGAGGTAAACTGACATGAACAATTAGTGTCTGCCTCTAGAACAAATAGAAGTCAACTAGCTGTTAGTGTTGTCCTTTCCAATCCTTTCACGCTATTTGATTATAACACAAATGCAGAAATCAGAAGAGGGGACCATTTTGTATGGCATCATTGATCTTAAAGTTGTCCTATTTTATTTTGTATTTTGTCAAAAACGAAAGGAACCCTTGAAGCCTCGCATGAAGACATTCATAGAAATTATTAAAGCTATGACACCAAATTACCTGAGAGATTACACGAGATATCCTACCGGTTTGTCTGTCAACCTGTAGGCAGCTTCTACTATGGTTGTTAACCACTCTTGATTGTCCAAGACAGCCCTGCTTCCCAAGGGGAAACTTTTAGGATGAAAAAAAATAGAAGCCTCTGGAAGACAGAAGCCAAAAGTATTCCAAAATGGACCACTATGGGCTGGATTGTTCAGGAAGTCTGAACAGAGCCTGTCAAATGATCTGTCTGTTGCAATTATTGGGGTAAATTCGGGACACGGTTGCACCTTCTTGCCTGTGTGATTGTCCCCTGCACCACCGCAAAGCACAGCCTCTGTCTGGGTCCCCACCAACTGCGAAGGAGGAAGAGGGACAGGGAGCGACTTTTCACCAGTCCAGTCTGTTTGAAAAATCCCTCAGGATATTCGCCGTAAATCTGAGTTTGTCTCCTCTCACAAATCTGAGGACGTCACCTCTTTGTACGAGTGAAAGGTGAGCTTCCACGGTTCAGCATCTCTCTACCGGGAGCCTAGAGAACGCCACGTCCGTAACCTCCGCCAGCACATGAGCTCGTTGGATGCTGCTTCACACCTCATGCCAAGTTCACTTAGCAAATTAGGACAAAAATTGGAAGGGCACTTTCCATCTCAACGACTGGAGAAAATTTACATTCTAAAAGGCCCAGTTAGGATATTTAGTGAAGACATTAATGAGTTCCCTGAATTGCAAAAGGAAAAAAAAAAAAGTTAAAAAAAATCAAATAAACACGAAACCCAAATCTGAGAATTTGACATGGCCTGGAATAATTCAGATCCCACCCCTGGAGTGGAAGTAGTATTGGGAGTCCCAGTGTTCCTGGCCACCCCTGCCCTGTTATGTGGAGTATCTCAGAGATGTCTTTGCCTCATAGGAAGTTCACCGCCCAACACAGCCAAGCCCTGCTTAGTATGGGAAACTCAGAAGACTCAAGGAACCCCAACCTGCTCTGTTAAGATCTGCTCTACTCATGGCACCCCTGGCCCTGAAAGCCAGGCAGAGGGGGCTGTTGGAGAACCAAGGAGGCCCTGGTGATGATGCACTGTCCTTCCCTATAAGGCCATCTGTCTTCTGGTCTGGGCACAGGGGAGGCAGGGAGGGCAAGGGGCAACTGAGCACAGTGATTCCAGGGGAACACAGTGGGTTCCAAAGCAAGGAGAACCCAGACCTCAGTCCCAACAGCTTACAGGGCACTGTGGGGTGACAAGGGAGAAACAGCTGGAGTAGAAGAAAGGAGGATCCTGATTTCAGCAAGTTACTTAAGCCTCAGCTTCCTTCCCTGTAAAATAGGCATAACAATAGGATCTTTCGGGAAGAGTTAAGAGGATCAAGCAAGTTGATGTCTGTGAACCCCTTAGAGAAGAGCCTGGCCCACCGAGAACTGATGAAGGATCTAGCTGTTAATTATCAACAAATACGATGAGGGCTCTAACAGAAGACAACACTGAGTGTTCTGGGTCTGGTGACAGCCCACCCCCTTGAACAAAATGTGACAGTCGGTCACAGGATAGTTGGGCAAGCAGAGGAGTATGTATTTTGTCAGTCAGGACCAGGGAAGGGAGGTCCTCTCAAAAATGATGAGAAAATCATATGATTTTGCCAAACAGGCGGGTTGGGGTGCTGGCATTTCAAATAGAGGAAAGAACTTGAATCAAGGTGTTGAGACAGGGAAATTCTTAGCGGGGGGCTCATCAGTCTAGTTATTATTTCCCAAAGGCATCTCTCACAACCTAAAGATCTCTTTATCAAACAAACATTATCATACTCCCTCATTTTTAAGGTTTCACTCTTTTCAGACAGCTTTTAGTGGGGGTTGGAAAAGAAATGCTTTCAGCCTATATGGACACGGTGGTTCATCCTTATTTATGAAATGTCCAAATATGGGAAAGTGGAGTCAGAATTTAAAATTTTTCCTCCAGAAGCAAGGACATGGGGTGCAGTGTGTGGACTCTGTGTCCGTGTCCCCGACAGGCTGCTCTGTCCGGCCAGCCCTGGGATGGGCCTGGTGGGTGTTCACCGGCGCTCACTGTGTGGACCCAGCACCAGTTCCCAATCTGGGTGCTGCCGGGAGGTTGTGGAGAAGGCACTTAACACGCTCTTGACATTTACATGAGGAGGATAAATTAAAGTCTGCCAAACACCCTTGTTGCAAGGACATCAAAGTGGGTCATGAAGATGCTCGGCCACAGGGACATGCTGGGAGGGCCCCTGTGGACTGAGAGGGGCTGGGGACAGGCTCAGCTGACCTCTGCCACATCCCCTGTCCTCCCGTGCCTATCCTGCCACTGTCCCTGCTCTCTCCCATGGCTTCTAAGTCCTACCTACAGGTTTCAATCTTTCACTGTGAGTGAGTATCTTTGTCAATGTGTTGCTCTTTTGTCGAATTTTTAACATTAAAACCTCTTCCCAGCACGCTGCAGTTGAATCTCTCCCAGTGGGTATGAGTGGCCCACCCCATGGAGCGGGCCACTAGCCTGCTGAGCTACTAGCCATGACCTTTTGGCCCAAGATATTCTATTGTTTCCTATGTCATGACTTATCTCTCATGAAGAGATGTTAAGTTCAATTCAAGGCTCTCAGAAGTACACACGTCACATCATAGAGGGGTCTAGAACATTGGAGCCCCACTCAAGGAGCTTCTCTTGGTTTACCTGGTGTGTGGATGTATATACATATGCATGCACAAACATATATGCACACTAGTACCACACTAGTGTGTGTGTGTGTGTGTGTGTGTATATATATACCAATACACCCTCAAATACATACAACGAGCACACACATGTTCATATGTACATGACTAGCCCACACACATGCTCACACACTCAGATATACACACCAGCACACACTCATATATACATGCTAGCTCTCTTTCTCTCACATGCACACACACATGCACACACGCACACACACACACACACTGCAGCATCTATTAAACACAGCCTCACAGCCAGCCCCAGATACTAAAAGCTCCAAGTGAGTCTTCCCTCTTCTCCTCCCACAGTCCTGATCACATCAACCATTTCCATATTTCAGGCCAGTCAGGTAATCTGACTGTTGTGAGCATGGCTGTAGCATTTTGGTAAAGTAATAACAAACTACTCTCATTCATGACTGATCAAAAAAACAATGATGTAGTCAAACAGATCAGTTAATAGTAATTGTTTGTAATTTGCCTGCAACTAGACACATATTGGCTGTATATTGCAACACACAGATCCTGTGTGGCCACGTGGCATCACCACCTTCCTCTGTCGTATCTGTACTATCTGCTCCTTGCTCCATCACGACTTACTCATTCACTCACTGTTATAAACTGCATGCTTTGGTTCCTTCAAAACTCATGTATTGAAGCCCTAGTTTCCAATAAGTTGATATCAGGAGCTGGGGCCTTCAGGAGGTGATTAGGTCACGAAAAGAAGCCCCCGTGATGGCGTCATTGTCCCTATGAGGAGAGGAAGACAGGTGCTTGGTCTCTCCTGCACTTGTGAGCATACACTGAGAAGGCAGCCCCCTGTGAGCCAGAGAGAGGGCCCTCACCTGACACCAAGTCTGCTGGCATGCTGATCTTGCCCTTCCAGCTTCCAGGACTGTGAAAAACCCATGTCTGTCATGTCAGCCTCCCTGTCTGTGATTGTCCATCAGGGCAATTTGAACTAAAGCACTTGCTCATTTGACTTTCTTCACAAGCCTGTTTTAGTGCCCAGGCTGTGAGAGTTCCGGCTGGATGTCCCCAATTCCAGGGACCACTCTTGGTTGCACCAGTTGCCCAGGAGGCTACAGTTAGTTATCTGTGCACAGGACTGTCTGCCCAGCCAGCAGGAGAGCTTGTGGATATGGTCCTACTCCCCTCTGTAGCATCAGAGCCAAGCACTGAGCCTGGTATAGGCAGAACCTCAACAATGGGAGCCAGGTGTGGTCTTACAGTGAAGACAAGGCACTAACCCTGTCCCAGGGGATTTTGGTGCAAGCTTGTTCCTTGGAACCCAGCTGGGCTGTGACCTCTGACCTCACCACATCCCCCACCACACACCTCCTTTGGGGCCTCTCTAGCTCTCAGCCTCCTGCTTTTACCTTGATTGGTTCTTTGCTTTTCTGTCTCTGTCCAGACTCCCACCCCAAGCCCATCTGGAATGCCACCTGGCCACCAAGGGCCATCTCTCCAAGTCCTTCTGGCCTGACCCTCTGCTGAGCTCCTGGGCCGAGGGTGATTATCTCCCCAATTCACTTGCCCCTTTGCCTTTCATTACCACCAAGCCAGCATCCAACCTGTAAAGGTATGGGGCTTAGCCGCTGGCCATAGCCATGTGGACCATGGCCTGAATTCTCAGGTGAGCCATTCCCTGGGGAGGCCAGCTCTCCACCGTCCATGTGTACTGTGTGGGTGGAAGCTAGGCCCTGGGATGGTGGCTGAGTGGCAGTCCAGGGTCGGCTTGTCATGCTTACCCCATTGGGTGAAAGAATCTTTTGGTCACTGATGGGCTACAGTGGTAGATAAATAGGACAGCATTTGTTTTTACTGTAAGTTCTAACAAAGTGGGTGGTGTAGGAGTGGATCCACGAGACCAGGAATAAAGAGGAAATCGTGAGTGGCTCTGCTGATTTGGGAAGTCAGGGCAACTCTGTTACATCTGAATTCTGGTCGGTCATGGAGGGTAGGGCATCACAGGTTCTATAGGAAAGGGACACAGCCTCAGAGACCAGACCCCAGCCCTCCCCAGGCTGCCCCTTCCTGGACCGTCCACCCCACTCTCTGTTATCCCAGTGGGCAGGGCAGCCCCATGCTTTTCAGCAGCACAGAATTCACTTTTCAAACTGGAACTCTGCCTTTCTTCTTTGCCGATGTGACGGGAAAGTAGGATTCTGCCTTGTATCAACTTTCTGATACTCTGTGGGAAAATGTGGAAAGATGTGAGAAAATGTTTAAATTATGCATAAGGAAGAGCTGAACGCACGTGGCCCAGGATAGCTTCGGTGTGGGTTCGGCTGTTGAAGAAAATAGGACACTTGTCAACTATTGTTCACGCTTTGACCTTATGGATTTCACTGCGCTCATTACATGGATACTCGTCTGTCCCCCGAGGCTTCCGAGTGCTGCCCGGCGAGTCCAGTGGTCTAATTTTTGTGCTTCTCACTCTTTGGTTTGTTTTTTCCTTCCTTCCTTCAACTGAAGGAAGCTGTGCTTGCTTCCCAGGTGAAGCCCACCCACGTGGCCTCTTGGTACCTTAGTAAGTAAACCTCCTGTCCATGGGTCAGTTACCCCGAGCTTCTCCTATTCAGAACAAACTGGAACAGAGCAGATGAGCCACAGATGTTTGTTGAATGCAGGCAGGGGGTGGCCTACCAGGTTTGCTCCCTCAAGGTTCAGCTAGAGCTTCCCAGGTGGACAGAGTGGGGGAAGGTGCCCCACATAGTGGAGGAAGCAGATCGAAAGCCATCGACAGTAAGGAGCAGGGTGTTGGGGAGACCAAAGGGTCAGCAGGGCGGCCTCTGGACATACCATCTGGGCTGTTGCACGAGTCATGTGGAGTCTATCACCTTCCAGTTTCTCATTCCCCGTTACAAGATGTTTTGTTTCCTTATTTCCTCTCTGAAGACCACCAGCAGCCAGCCATCAACCACTCTCATCCCTAAAGCTTCAGGGTCTGAGGACAGGAGTTCCCTGGCCTCTCCCTCAGGAATAACTAGTCCTGTTGTCTCAGGTGGCTTGTACCGCCTGTCCTCACCTGGGAAGGACATGTGAAAAGGTGTGGCTGTATTATGAGGGGAAAGCAATCTCAGCCGTGTTCAACAGAGATGTGGACTTAATACTGGTATTCCCAGCAATTAAAGCAGTATATTTGGGTAGGGAATTATAATTGAAGAAATATAAAATGTTCATTGGTATAATGTGCATATTAATTTAATATAATGTGAATAAGAAGTCACTTGAGATGGAAGCTGGAAACAGCCCCTGTAGGACTATTGCCATGGCAGGCAACAAAAGCAGGGCCTAGTTAACCCATTGGAAGGAGGTTCCATGTTGCCGGTAGAAAAAGAGGTGATGGCTGGTTTGGCCAGGTGGATCCACCCAGGCCCTGTGGGGCGGGCTATCTTGGCGAAGGACAACGTCAAATAACAAACACTCAAGGCCCAGTTAATAAACCTCAAGGTATTTGAGCTAGACAACCGTAGCCAACAATCACTGTGACACTTTTAAGGGGTTGGGGGAGATGTTCTTTTGCTTAGCTGAAGCTTCTGATCCCATCACAATTCTTCTACCCTGTGGACGGACAGAAATAGAAATAAAAATAAAATAAAGTAAAATAAAATAAAATAAAATAAAATAAAATAAAATAAAATAAAATAAAAAGAAGGAGGAGAAGGAGAAGGGAAAGAGGAAGAAGAAAAGGAGAAGGAAGAGGAGGAGGAACAGAAAAAGGAGGGGGAAAGAGAAGAAGGTGGTGGCAGCGGCAGCTTGTAGCCCAACAGATGTGAAGGAGGGATTAAGGGATCACGAGATACCCTCTGAGACCAGGGCTGCCATGAGAAATTTAGAATGTGAGGCTTCTGCACCGCCAGACTTGGACAAAGCGTGTTATCATTTTCCAAAAATTGTACTTAAAGTACTTAATTGTACTTAATGTACTTAATACAAAGTGGTACAACCCACAACTTACTCTGGAATCATCCAGGAGGCCTGCTAGATGCTCAGAGTGCTCAGTCGTATCTCCACTCTCAGCCCAGAAAGCGGAGAACTGGGCGCTGAGCCTGGTGGTTTCTCCTAAAAGTTGACTGAGAGGTGCTCCTGAGAGAGGTGCCGGACGCCAGCTTCCCTCTCCCCAGATGAGGGACACAAGAGCTGGGAGCTCCTCCTCTGTCCTGTTTTGTATTTTGGATCCAAGGGCATCGGGGTTAACCATCTATTTCCCCAAAAAGTGAGATAATGTTGTGTTAATGTGGATCCTTCTCCTGAGGTTTTTTACCATGAGTTAATTGAAACAGAATTGGCTTCTTTCTAGAAAGATTTGTCTTATTCTCATCTCATGTTAAAAGTTGTCAAACAAACGACATGCAGCCAAATTTACAAACATTCCCATCCCTGCATAAATCATATTTTCGTCAGTCTTGTCAAAACAATAATAAATATACTAAATTATAATTTGCTCTAAACATCTCAAAAATGTATAGTTAAATTACTTTTTCTGGATGAACTTTGCATTAGATTCTGCGACAAATACCCACCATTTGCTTTGACGTGGATGGAACTAGAGGGTATTATGCTGAGTGAAGTCAGTCAGTCAGAGAAGGACAAACATTATATGGTCTCATTCATTTGGGGAATATAAAAATTAGTGAAAGGGAATAAAGGGGAAAGGAGAAAAAACGAGTGGGAAATATCAGAAAGGGAGACAGAACACGAGAGACTCCTAACTCTGGGAAACGAACTAGGGGTGGTGGAAGGGGAGGAGGGCGGGGGGTGGGGGTGACTGGGTGACGGGCACTGAAGGGGGCACTTGACGGGATGAGCACTGGGTGTTATTCTATATGTTGGCAAATTGAACACCAATAAAAAATAAATTTATAAAAAAAAAGATTCTGTGTCACTCATTATACATCTCGTGATGGCTGTGGCTAAAATATTGTCCTTATATGTTACCTTAATTTAAACTCACATATAATTGATATTTAAAACAAGATGCTTCTGCCTTCGTGGGTTTTGAAAGTTGTTCCTTCAAATTGTCCTGTTGAGGGGCTATCTTGCATCTTTTTAATTGCTCTGGGTTTTAGTTTTTCTTTTATTTAGATTTCTCCTGAATAAATATTGAATTTTGTTCCTTCACTAATTTCTTCCCACAATCAAGGCACGAGACCAAGCAGAGACAATCCCTTCAGTGGCTAATGAAGATCATGGGACCTGGTGGTTCATTCTTGGAAGGGAACTTGTTTAGAACATTCCACGTAAACGGACAATGATCCTCTGAGGAAAGGCTCTGGCAGTGGGGTCGAGTCAAAACGGTGCGCAGTGTTGTAACCGTGTGCCCCCCTGTGCCTTAGCTTCCTGCTGGTGAGCTGAACGGTTCCCCCGTCAGCTCAGTAGGACTGAGGGTCTGCTCCAGTTTTTGCCTGATGGCAGGGCTGGCTTCAGGGGCAAGCGATCTGTGGCGTTTCTTTTATTGGGTCCCATGCTAAGAAGGAACCTCTAAGGCTCTGCTGTCACCAACTTGAAATTCTTACTATTCTTTTTTAAAAAGGGGCCACATTCTCATTTTGCCGTGGGCCCTGCAAATTACTGAGCTGGAACTGCTGATGGAGTGCACGGAGCAGGTCTGTGACCTGCCGCCGTCACCGTCAACTTGCCTTTACCATTCTAGAACACATTGTCAAACCCTTCTGTTAGATATTTTACTTTCAGCACAAGACTTAGCATTTCATTAATGCAAGACCCAGAGCACCCTCAGAAACTCGGGATATCTGGTTGTTGATACAGAGCCACTCCTGGGTGCTCCTCCCTGCTCCCAGGTCTACCCCAGCCTCCTCATTAGCCTCCCTATGGCAGGCCTGATCCTGGATAGTTCTTACAAATCTGCTTTCTCCAAAGATGCTGTGATCTCGTTGAAGACCGGGACAAGTATGATTCTTGTGGTATCACCTGTCCCTTGGGTAACAGGGTGGGTGTCATTCACATCAAGAGGAATCTATTTTATGGGAGAACGAAAATGTGCCAGAGTCAAATAGTAAAAGAAAAAGGACCCATTGCAAAGTCAAGGGCACGCGTATCAACCTGATTGCTGGGAGCCTTGGGCCTGCTCGGGGTGAGCGGGAGAGGACAGCCGGGCGTCAGCCCTGACCTGCCCATTGCAGGCCTGTGGTTGACTGTAGGCATAGGAGCGGCGACCAAGGCACAGTGCTGATTTCACCACTGGGGAAAGTACGTCTAGGGGAAGGCGATGATTTATCTTTGCCTTCCTCATCTCCTGATTGCATTTCATATGTTTTTCTTGAGGTGTTTTTCTTGCTCTTCCATCAAGCATAGAACTCTATGGTAACCAATTTTGTGCTTAACATCATGTTGGGGGTGGGGGGGAGTTGAGAAGGTGCAGAAAGCACCTGAGGAGCTTACGGTCCATGACCTGAAGAAGCACGATCAGTATTCACTCACTTACTCAAATACTTACCCAGAGCAGAGCACGACCAGCCCAGCACTGGGCCCTTAGTCCAGTTGGTGAGGACAAGTAAGGAAGTGTCACGACAGCTGCTGGAGATGACGGGCTCTAGATTCAGTACTGGGGGATCAGGGATGGCTCCTTAGAAGAAATGACATCCGGGCGGCCCTGGTGGCGCAGCGGTTTAGCGCCGCCTGCAGCCCAGCGCGTGATCCTGGGGACCTGGGATCGAGTCCCACATCAGGCTCCTTGCATGGAGCCTGCTTCTCCCTCTGCCTGTGTCTCTGCCTCTCTGTCTCTCTCTGTGTCTCTCATGAATAAATAATTAAAATCTTTAAAAAAAAAGAAGAAGAAGAAATGACATCTAAACTGAGTGAGGCCCAGGGAGCACTGGCCAGATCAAGAGGGTGGAAACAGATACAGGGAGCAACATGCGCTGGCCTGGAGTCCAGGGAGAGCGTGGTGCAGCTGAGCCCTGCAGGGAGCCCTGGACAGCTCTGCCATCGGTTTAGGAGGCAGGGGCCTGGGGTAGCGGTAAAGGGTGAGCACACCTTACGCCTTAGTAAGGAGCTGACTTGCTCCTGAGCTGACCGCTGACGGCGTAACTGCCTGTTTCTGAGGGTGCCCCATCCAGGGTCTGTTGTCGTCAGTCTAGGGACACCATCTCCTCCAGCCCGTAAAATGCAATCATTCTGAAAACACTCAATGAGGGCCTCCAGGGTCCTGTTATTATTTTCAACGTTTCATTTTGAAATTATTTGTATTAGGGTTCTCCAGAGAAACAGAACCTATAGGAGATGTATACACAGACAGATCTAAGAGGGGATTTGTTTGGGTTTTTTAAAGGTTTTATTTATTTATTTGAAAGAGAGCAAGAGAGGACAAGTAGGAGGAAGGGCAGAGGCAGAGGGAGAAGCAGAGTCATGGAGTGTGGAGCCCAATGTGGGGCTTGCCCCCAGGAATCTGGGATCATGACTTGAGCCGAAGGCAGATGATTAACTGACTGAGTCACCCAGGCGTCCTTAAGGAGGGATTTATGACAGGAATTGGCTCACACGGTTATGGAGGCCAAGAAGTTCCAAATCTGCTGTCTGCAAGCTGGAGACCCCAGGATCCCTGCTGGTGTGACTCGGAATGTGAGGGTCTGAGAAGCAGGGCAGCCGGGGTGGGAGCCTCAGTTTGAGGTCCAAGGCCCCAGAACCAGGAGCTCTGTTGTCCACGGCCACCGGAGACCTGGCATCTCACTCCCACCGCTACTTCATTGCCTGGGATTGGGGAGGGACTCCCGGCCCATCTGCCCCCAGGATCTCCCCTGTGGCCTCACACGTGTGCCTCCAGCAGAAGCAGAACCATTCCTGTGGATTTTGCATTCTGGAGACAGGAAGGTTATGGGGTGACAGGTCATGACCACACTAGGCTGTGTGGAGCCGTTTGGGAGGAGCAGGCCTGAGAAGGGGGAGAGCAGGGGACAGGCGGCCTCGGGGATGCCCCAGATGCTGCAGTGACGCATTCGCTTGTGCACGACCCAAGGTTTCCCAGCAACTGCCCAGAGGGGTGGGGTGTGTCCAGGTTAGCTCCCCAGCACCCAAAGTGTCCCAAGTTGTCCCAAGCTGTGCCTTGAGGTCCCTGAACCCGGCGTGTCCCCTGGAGTAGTTGCCTGGGGCTGACCTACATCTTACTCCTTCCTCCGACTAGTTCAGACTCAGGAAATGATGACACACTGGCTTCCTTTGAATTCTGGACCTGGTCCTTTCAGCTCCGCCACCATGGCCTCCCCACTTCCCGTTATTACCAGGTGGACACAGAAGGCCGTAGGGGAGTGAGTTGACACCTGTCTGGTAAGCTCATCAGAGGTCCCACTGTGACCACACATGACTATTTTTTGGGGTGTTTTAAAGCTCCCCGTGGGCTCTAACCTGCATCTCCTGAATCAGAAGCCCCGAGGGAAGGCTCTACAGTGTGTTTAAAATGCCCTTGTGGGGGGCGCCTGGGTCATTCGGTCAGTTGAGCATCTGACTCTTGCTTTCAGCTCAGTTCATGATCTTGGGGTCATGGGATCGAGCCCCGTGTCAGGCTCCTTGCTCAGCAGGGAGTCTGCTTGAGATTCTCTGTCCCTCTCCTTCCGCCTCTCCCCCTACTCGTGCACACACACTCTTTTTCTCTCTCTCTTTAAATAAATGAATCTAAAATAAAAACTAAAAATGCCACTTGTAAAAAAAAAAAAATGCCACTTGTGTGAATCCGGTCTGGCCCTGGCCAGCATTTGAGAACTTCTGAATCATTCAGAATCAGGGATGGGGAATGTCAAACGGAATACAAGTGAAATCATCAGTGCAAAATTTGTGTAAGATTCTTTGTTTAAGGAACAAATTCCCACTCCAAATCCTGATGTCGAAGAGCGCGCTCTTTAGCGGCTGCATTGCAGGGAAGAATAAGGCGGGCTCCTAGGGCTACTGAAAGTTGACAGTGTGTGTACATGTGTCTAAATGCATTTAAAATTACATGCATAGGGGCACCTGGGTGGCTCAGTGGTCCAGCACCTGCCTTCAGCCCAGGGCGTGATCCTGGGGTCCTGGAATCCAATCCCACATCGGCCCCCCTGCAGGGAGCCTGCTTCTCCCTCTGCCTGTGTCTCTGCCTCTCTCTGTGTGTCTCTCACGAATAAATAAATAAAATCTTAAAAAATAAAATTACATGCATGCATATACTTTCTGTCTTATACACACACACATACACACCTGTGAAAGGGATGGATAGGTAAATTCACACACATTCTATCAAGCACTTGCTCAATGCCAGATATTACATTTACCAGCTGCACTGAACTCCCAGGACAACCGTCTCAGGGACACAAGCCAGACATCCCATGGCACATCTAAAGAAACTGAGGCACAGGCAGGTTGGGAGTCAGGGGCTCGATTTGAACTCAGGCAATCTGACATTCAAACCTTCTCTTCACCACGACCCTGTACATTCTGTTTAGTGTAAAAACCAATTATAGGTTCTGGCTTCTTCCAAACACTGGCATGTCTGCGTCTCCCATCGGTATCCCCACTCCCTGGCACGGATCTAGAAAGATCTCAGGCTTGGTCACCCAGCCAAGCAATGAAGGAAGAGTAGAGAGGAACCTGAAAAAATATTTTAAGACAAATTGCTTCAGGTTGGTTTTCCAAGGCAGGACCTGGTGATGAGTTCTGTAGACCATTCCTGCCAAAGGGGGGGTGGGGGGTGCGGGCAGGAGGAGCAGAGGACACGACAGACAGTCCTTTATCCTCCTGGCCCCTGGGAGCTGGATGGTATTTCTCCTGCAGCTCACATTGTAGAATCTACAGCTGGGAATGCTGGGTTTAACCCCCCACCCCCCCCCACCCCCACCCCCGCCTGCGTCCTTTGCAGAATGCCTAGGGAATGTGCTGAAGCAGGCTCTTCCACAGCTTAGCCCGGCTGCCTGGGCTGCACCCCATACCTCCCTGCCCCAGCAGGTAGCCAAGCAGCCCTAGCCTGAAGTCCACTGGATGTCGAGCCACGCACACTGGGTGTACCTTGCCCTCCGGCCTGGGTTGGCTGAGTAGGGCCTCTGACAGGGGCCTGGCAAAGACACAGACCAAATGACCCCCTCCCGAGACTTCAGTCACCATTGTTCATTGACCCGGAGGTCCAGAAAGACCTGAAGGGTCTTTCCAAGGAGGTAGCTAACCATTTCTGTCATCTTCAGTGTCCAGAGAAAGGGTGTGTTCAGGGACAACAAAAAATGGGGAAGCCCATTAGTGGGGTCCTACCCTGGACCACTTGGGCTCCTCCCCTAGTTCTGCACATGCCAGCTTCTCCTCAAATCATTGAGGCCAGAGCTTAAAGAGCAGCCACGTTCCAGGGCAGAACTGTGCCGAGTTAAGGCTGGGCCTCCCTCCGTGCCAGCCACCTCTCGTCTCCTGGGGCGCCGGGCAAAGGCCTCTCCAGTTCCGTGTGTTTGGAAAGTGCCCCTGCCAGGGTTGGACATTTGCGGTGGGACAAACTTCCAACGTCAAGAATCCTCAGAGCAGGGAGAGACACCCCAGATGAAGGACGTGTGTGCTCATTCAGAGAGCAGATCCGGGCGCCTTCTCTGCCGGGGCATCGCTGCGGATGCTTTGCAATTGAAATAGAGTCTGGACGGTGCCGGAAGGATAAATGAGCTGTGGCAACGTCTGGAAACTCCTGGTTGCCAACCATCTGAGTATTTCCAAGACTTTTTCTGAAATACGACTTCTTCAGCATGGAATGAGATTAATTTCCCCATTATTTCTAGGATTTTTTTTTTAAATTGGTAACACTTTAAGAGTCCAGTCATTATACGTTCATTTGGTATTCATGGAAATAGCAGTGATCATAATGAATTCATTTGATATTCATGTGGTTGTCACATGCACTTCCATAAAGATACTATTGTAATGCAGCCTTCCTTTGGCTACATGCCTTTTTATGACACCAACTATTTCATCTGATCTGATTTTGCAGCCTCCAGAAGGTGATTTTCTCCATGTCGCAGGGGCTTTGTCTCAAGCCCAGCTTAGGTGCTTCAGAAAAATGTTCTGGTCCAGCTGCCACCTTGCACCTCTTCTGATTCACACCTACTCTCCATCGTGACGGACCCCTTGCGGTCCCTGGTCCCTATGGTCTCTCTCTGAAGCACAGCCAGCTCGGCTGATGGCCTGCCACGCTCTCCCTAAACACGGAGTGAATCCTCGAGCGCTCGCACAGATACCAGGGACTCCCTGAGCTGAGCGTGCCCAAGCTGCGTTCCCTTGGGGACGAGGAAAGCAAGCCGAGTCCCAGTGCCCTTCCTTCCACGTGGCCTCAGCCGTTTGTCTCCTGTGAAAATCGACCAGGCAGAAGGCTGGTCCTCAGTTCCTGCTCCTACAGCCCAGAGATGGGACCTTATGAGCTTAATGACAAATATGATCAGTGCCTACTTCACCCTAGAAACCTGGAAGGGAAGCAGGCCAGAGTGTTTATCACCAGGAAGACGAGGAGGGGAGCAGCCTTGTATTTGCGTGGTGTGGCCTCCCAGCCTGCTTCTCCACCCTGTTACCAGATCCTTCCTGCATTTCTGGATAGCAGAGGTGAGGCTGGTGAAAGCCAAGCACCTGGCCTGGGTAGCCGCAGAGCCGGCACACGGACGGTTATCTCCTGACTCTGGCCACCCACTGGATCATACTCACCTGTCCCCCCGGGGAAGACGGGGAGCATTTTGTCCGATGGGGACACAGGCAAACCCTGAGGTGACCAATGCCTCGAGTCAGGAGAGGCAGGTGAGGGGCATGGAGAAGCAGGCTGCCCGCGGCCCCACAGTCACCTCGGGGAAGCTCGGAAGCTGGGTGTCTTCCCTGGGCATCACGGGGATCACATCCTGGAGCCTAAATGCAACCCTTGGGGCCTACTTCATGGGTCGAGCTTCTGCGCTCAACAGTGTAGGAACCTCAGATGGGAAAGCAGGGTAAGGACGGAGCTCTGGGGAGAGAGCTGCGGGGAGGCGTTCGCGGACGTCCTTTCATTTCCATCTTCTCTTATGTTTTCCTGTCGCTAATCAAATGCATTATCACATATTTAGTTTAATTACCATATCGGGTGGAAATTCATTTTTACTGATACAATTAAAAGACGGGCAAATAGCATCTTACAAGTGGCTTCGAGTCACGTTAACAAAAAATTGGTACTAATTGATAGGATCCTCACATGATCTGATGGTAAAATTGATTAATTATGTCAAAGGGAATCCTCTGCCTGCCTCTTCCGGCTGCCCCACGCCAGCCAAGTGTTCGGCAACGAAGGGGCCTGCATATTTGTGCGTGGAGCTCAGTAGGCACAGGATGATTGGATGAGATCCCGGGACCCAATTCACACACCCTCGCCCGAGTCACGTGAATGTGTGTCTGCTGGTCAGAAAACATTTCACTTATTAATTAAAAATTCAAAACCGCCACTAACGACAGAAATCCACTGTATGATCAGTACAGGTATGTTGGTGCCTAAGCCTTGATAAATCTAGTGTATCTGCCTTTTAAAGCCACTGAATAATTTCTATGTTTTTCTTACATCTTTCTGCATCGCCTCTGCATCATCGGTACGTTCAAACCAAAAGCTATTCAAACACGTATTAAATACCTGCACAGGACACAAAAAAAACGGGCCGTCTCTCTACAAAGCAAGTGCATTATTAATTTCTTCACAAAATATCTGAACAAGATTTTTCAATTAATTTTTTCCTGTTGTGTTTGCCTCCACCTGACACCACAGATGTGATGTTGTCTTTTTCACAGCTGGAGACCAGCTAAAATGGCCTCTGGGATAATGTGAATATGTCAAGCAACAAAGAATATGGCATTTAAAGCAAGAGGATTCCTATATACATGACAAAACTTTGCCCTTTCCTCATGCTTCTTTCCTAGCTCATTCAGATGAGTGTCTGCAATTTCCTGACCTCCCAATTACTTCTTTAATGAGCAGGTTGGAAAAGCACCCCGTGTCACATCCGTGGCTAATACCCTCACTTATGGGACCTTGACCCCAGCCAGCCAGCCTCCTCCTGGTATGCTGTGTGATTAATAGTTCCACGCTGGTCTAATTGCAGTCTGCGTGTTGATCCCACCAGGGCATTCCCCACCGACTTTGGTGCCATCTCAGACACTGCGTATTTGCTGCCGGCCCCGTGGATCTCGAGTGCCAGCCTGTGTCTACGCATGTGCATGCCTGCGTGCTGAGCATTGCCGGTTGAGAACCGCCTTGACCTTGTGAGCCTCCGCGTACCTGGTCACACCCAGGACCCTGGCCCATCGAGAGGACTTAATGACTGTCGTTCTACCTATGTACATGACAGTGTCCACATAAGTTCTAAATAAACAGGGAAAGAAATTCACTCTGCTGATGACTTTCCATGGGAAAGGCAAGAGAAGAGAAGCCCATGGTTCACATCGCACTTCTGTAAAACTCAGATTTGGTCGGATTGGTTTATTTGTGCGAACGGTTAGCAATGGTGACCCCGGCTTGTTTGTCACTATGGATGCGGATTGTTGAACGCCTCCGACACAGGAGCTCCTGCCTCTCAACTTGCTTCCTGCATGCAGCCTCCCAGCAGCCAAGGGGCCACCAGGGTCCGTTCACTTGTGTGGGTGGAAGAGGTAGAGAAAGCACGTGAGGTTTTGTTATGTCTTCCCTCTCTTGGAGAGTATTGGCGCCTTGAGGTGCCACAACAACAACAAAATGTGCATCCGAGGTGCCGGCAGAGCGTGTTCTCCAGCTACGCGATGCTCACCGGCCGCAGGGAGGAGAAGATGCACAATTTTGGCTTCCTCAAATGACAAGTACGTTGTGGCCGTCGTGTGGGACTCACTAATTGTCCAGATGGTGAATTTTCAGACCACGCTTCCCGGGTGGTGCCCCCCGCGGGCCACAGGCCCCATCAGGCCACCTTTCAGTCCTTCAAGCACATGTCTTCGTGGGCCTTCCACTCGGCAGGCACCGCGATGAGTGTGAAAGGGACACAGCCCCGTCTCTCATCCCGCCTCGGTCACAGAGACGGAGAAACACACGAGACAAAACTCTTTGGAGGAAGCTCAGCGAGGAGGGGGCCGCTTTGGTTGCAGGACCTGCGAGGTTCTCTCTCACAGATGTGACTTGCAAGCTAAAGCCAAATGAGGACAAAGAACCAGCTCTGTAGAAACTTCGGGAAGCACATTCGATGAATAGGGAACAGATGACAAGCAACAAAAAGCTTGGAAGGGAGGAGGCGAGAGAGCAGAGCCCGAAGCTCCCTAAGTAGGGAGGCTGGGTGCTGTGATACGGAATCTCATTGCGGCCGTGATCCGGGGCCCATCCTTGGACCAAGGGGACGGTTTGCAGCAGAGAATGTGTATGGGGGGGCGGGGGGGGGGGGCGGTGTGGTGAGAATACAAGCGGGAAGACTCAGGAAGTCCGAGTCAGCTATGTAGCCGCCTGCAATTTCCCATTGACCTTCCTTCTTAGTCCTTAATGACACCTTCTGCTCTCAGAGTGTCCCCACCTGTCCCTAGCTCAGAGCAGCTGGCTGTGGCCACACGAGCGGATGGTGGGCCAGGCGCTCAGGCTGCCAAGGCTCAGGGTGCCGACACAGCGTGAAGACGAGCTTACCCCCCCCCCCCCCCCCCCCCATGCAGTGCACACTATTTGTCCTCCACAATGAGCCAGGATGATGCCCACGAGAGTCCAGCTCTGGGGCCAGGGCTGCAGGGCCAACAAACCGCTTCACGTCCTTACACCATGTCACCGTGGTTCAAAATAATAGGGAAGAGAGCGCACCGAGTTTCCCTGCAGTGGGTTCCGAGCCAAGTCCGAGTCCAGGCAGCGACACTTTGTGTCACACTGAGAGTAGAGGCCCAGGGGCGGCGCGGTCAAGACCCCGAGTGCTCGGCCTGCAGCCCGGCCTCTGTCCCTCTCGGGCTTGTCCCCCCAGCCGGGTGCTCAGACGGGGACCCTGCGGCCCATCCCCACGCGTCCCTGGGCCGAGCTCGGAGGCTGAGACTGCAAGGCCGCTCTCTGCTGGCTTTCCCGGGTGGAGTCTGTCTGTCTGTCTGTCTGTAGGATCAAGCCAAATGGGCGCCAAAGAAGAGATGGAAAGCAGCTGTGCGGTGGGGGTGGGGAGGGTGGGAAGAGGGGGAGACACAGGGAGGAAGGAGCTGTGGAGCCCGGCCTCGCCACCCGTCTCCGTCGTGGGGTGCTCCCCTCCACAGGTTGCCCAATCCCTCCTCCATTTCCTTCTCTGCCCTGTGAACTAATACACTCCCGTCTTGCAGAAGCTATTTGGCTCAAACGCGTGTCACCCGGCTCAGGCAAGGGCTCCACGGGTGTCATTAAAGGTGGGCTCTAGTGCTCGCTTCGGCAGCACATATACTCAAGGTGGGCTCTCTCTGCGGGCCTTGGTCCCAGGCAGGGGGCTGAGCCCAGCCCGGGGTCCCCTCCCCAGCCCGGAGCGAGCCTGGGCGTCCCCCCATCACTGGCCACCTGCCTTCAGGGGCTCTCGGCGGCCGCTCCCAGGTGCTCCCCTCACCGGGCCCGGCCTGTGTCCCCCTCGGGAGCTGGTTCGGCCGCGGCCGGGCCTCGGGGCCCTGCCTCCCCGCACCTCCCGGACGGCCCTTGCCCCCACCAGCCGTCCTGACTGGTTTATTTCTCCAGATGCTGCGTGATCTCATCTCTTATTAATGTCTCTAGGATTTTGCCTACGCCGGGGTCAGACGTGCTGTCTCCGTGCTGGTTATTCCCCTAGGCCCTTTCTTAGAGACTGGGGTTTGCCATCGTTCGATCTGTCAGCATCTCTCATTCCAGAAGAACCCTTTGAAACGCCTATGATCGAAAGAGCAATCCCTTCTCGCCTTGTGAATGGCTGCGGGCAGAGCACAGTTGACTGAGAATCCTGGTTTTCTTTCTAGTACTTGAACTCCACAGTTGGTCCTCTGGCACCTTGATTCCTACCCCCCCCCCATAGTATCTTACCCCCAACATCGTCTCCCTTTCTGCTATTAACACTCAAACTCGCTTTGTGCACTCAAACTCAACACTTGCTTTATCCACTTTGAGTGAAATGCTTTGTCTCCCTTCCTAGGAGAATTTCTCTAGCTCTAGCAAGCCAGCGACGGACAGCTGAAGTTCCAGAGGAATTAGGAAACGGCGGGGACCTGACCTGAGCAGGATCTCGACTCGAGGTCCTGCTTTGCTCTCATGGTCTGTTGAACTCCAGCCAGAAGCGCAAAGGAGCCAAAGTGCACTTGCACACAAAGTGAACTTGCATTTGGGCCACGGGTCAGGCTGGAATTGTGATCTGGGGTCTTTTTCCTCTTTTGACATGACTGTGTTTCATCCACCAGGAGTCCTTCCCTTTGGGAGTCCACTAGAAAAAGGCTCTTTTTTTTTTTTTTTTTTTTTTTTTTGCATAAACCCTTCTGCCTGGAAAGGGCTGGCTGGAAAGCAGGTGCAGCGGGTCAGCTCTTGCACGTACTGATGCAGCCTAAACCCCACTGTGCCTGGGTGTCTGCATGGCACACGGATGCACAAGTCTAGAACTTCCATACCTGATTTCTTCTCATGACCAATATATGTGCATTTTAAGTAAATATTTAATGTAGAAGAGTCATGCCCTGGGGGCTCTCTGCAAAGGGGAAATGGGATTTGAATAAGCCAACAACCTGCACGCCCAGGTAGGAACCTTTTAGTTATAGGGGACATTATTTCAGGTGCCACAGATTGTTTGCCACTGTCTCCTTGACTTCTCAAGCACAGCATCTATTTCTAGAGGCCATCAAGATGTTTCTCTTTTCCCTTCAAGATGTAGTAAATTGGGGAAATCAGAGGGAAAGATGTGAACTAAACACAATCGTAAGGAAGAAAATCCCCAGGCACCTGGCATAGGTGGGAAACTTCCCCTCGTTCTGAGGACGATCCTTCATAAATGGGTGATCCGCAGGCCCCAGCCGCCCTCCCTGCCTGTGGGGCTCATCTCCATAACAAACTTGATATCCTGGCCACGTTCCCAAATCAATCATCCGGGTCCTTGAAAATGCCAGCGTCGGTCCTAGTAACAGATTCAGAACGTGCAAGAAAGATCTAAATTATAATTCCTAAGCCTTCCCGTCTGAACTGAACTTAGGTTACGGCCATCAAAACCTGGCAAAGGAAACCGCTAGTTATTTCCACCTGTTGAATTATTTTTCCTTCAAAAAAAAAAAAAAATCATTGTTTTACCTGGAGGTTGGGGGCTGTTTGCCACCCGGTTCTCTCGGATGACAGCATGGAAACACATCTCTGGGGCTGCAGGAGGTTAATATTAACCGTGTGGACAGGAGGCTACGATTCAGAGGGCAAAGGAATCTGTCTCTAATTTTCAAGGGCTATGCTTTATTTAACTAAGGCTAATTAGCTGTGATCTTCCCATAAGCAATAAAAACATTACATCTGCTCTTAAACTTTAACTGGGTATTTAACAGGAATCGGTTTTCCGGGAATCAGTATCCGATGGTGGTGTTATCACTATGTTAACCCCCACCTCACCCCCCTTGCCCCCCAGCAGATTATTTCCTCCTTTTCTCCGCAGTGGTTTGGATTAGGGGCAGGTGTACACTGGAGGTTTGGGGAAGGAAGGAGAATCCTGCCTTCAGGACTGCACCCCCCTTGGTTTATTGGCTGGGTGGCTTCTCCTTCGCCGGGCCGCCTTCACATGGGAGATGGGACCTTGCCACTCCTGCCTCCTCCAGACTTAGTCGCTGTAGAGCTTTTAATCCTGGCTCTGCTGCACGGACAGACCGCCAGCCTACTTGCTCTGCTGATAGTCACCAACATGCCTTGGATGTCCTCTCCGCGAGGAGGGCGGCGGAGGACGCAATGAACAGGATGCTTAGACGCGTGACAATGGCCGCGACTGGGCTCCATCCATTGTCTGAGTTCTGGTTGTCGGATACCTGCAGGCTGGCGCTGTCCTTCTTTCTCTAATCCCAGCACAACACGTTTCTGAAGCAAATGCTGTGCGTCCCCGAGAATGAATAGTGCCCCTTCCCTAAAACACGGGAAGTCCATGCCCTCCTGCTCTGCAAGGCGACAGGTCCCCCAATGGCCCCCCCCCCCGGGGGGGCCTCCACCACCAGCCTCGTCCGCCGCCAAATCCAGTTCACGTTTTCTGTCTTTTTTTTTTTTTTTTTTTTTTTTTTTACTCGTTTTCTGTCCTTTTGAGAGGTGCTCCTGCCTCGGTGATTGTTGCTGTAATTACACAAATGATCTGCTCCACTGTCACTTCTAGTCACCTAAAATTAAAAATTCATGTAAAATCTAGAGATGCAACTTTTAAGCAGACAGCAGAGGCCTGATCTGATTTTACAATCGATGTTTTAATTAACCCGTTCGTGCCTCGTGTGGGGTGTAGGAACGTGGGGGGAAACGGGGGCGTCGCGCACCTGGCCGCCCGGATCGCACCCGGCTGCTGCAACAGAACCCCGCAGCCTGAGCGGCTCTCACAACAGCTGGGGGTTTTCTTGCAACCCTCCCAGCTCTAAGGCCATGATCCGGGAATCAGCAGGGTCTGAGGCCTCCGCGCTGGGCTGCTGGACCGCCGTCTTCTGGCTGAGTCTCCACAATGGCCTTCCCCGTGGTCCCCAATGTCCATACTTCTTATGAGAACCTGAGTCATAATGGATGAGGATCCCTGCCAATGACCTCATTTTAATTCCGTTACCATTTTAAAGACCAAATGCAGTCACATACTGGGGGCCCTGGGGGTGAGGGATTTAACATATGAATTTTGGGGGACACAGTCCTGCCCATCACAGCATTCCACTCCCCTCTAAAGTGAGCAAGAGTCCAAACGGGAAGATCAGATTGTAGACATCTCTGCTTCTCGTGCATCAAGCTACACAAGACGAAGACTGGGTCCGAGTCTGAAGAAATTGTGTTCCTACTTATGTTGAAGAAAGGGGGCTTAGATTCCAAACAGTTGCTTGAACACCTTAAATATCGGGACTTAGAAAAATGCCTAATTTTTTTATTTTTACATTTTATTTCTTTATTCATGAGAGACACGGAGAGAGAGGCAGAGACACAGGCAGAAGGAGAAGCAGGGTCCCCATAGGAAGCCCACTGTGGGACTCGATCCTGGGACCCCAGGATCATGTCCTGAGCTGAAGGCAGACGTTCAATCATGGAGCCACTCAGGTGCCCCAAAGATGCTTAATTTTTTTTTAAGTTTTTTTCCTTTCTTTATTTATGATAGTCACAGAGAGAGAGAGAGAGGCAGAGACACAGGCAGAGGGAGAAGCAGGCTCCATGCACCGGGAGCCCGACGTGGGACTCGATCCCGGGTCTCCAGGATTGCGCCCTGGGCCAAAGGCAGGCGCCAAACCACTGCGCCACCCAGGGATCCCAAGATGCTTAATTTTATTTATACCAATATTTTCCATTTGTTGGGTTTTCAAATATTGATAAATCCATGAATGAGATAGGTAAAGCACATAATTATTATTTAT
Organism: Vulpes vulpes; assembly: GCF_048418805.1. Lineage (NCBI taxonomy): Eukaryota > Metazoa > Chordata > Mammalia > Carnivora > Canidae > Vulpes > Vulpes vulpes. The sequence goes on along the minus strand of NC_132794.1, from coordinate 114,856,033 downwards.
TTTAATTTTTAAAATATTTAAATTAACACATAGCAAAGTTAATGGGTGTGAGGGGGGGTTGTATGATCTCATGAGTTTTAACATATATGCGGGTTAATGTAACCACCACCACAATAAGGATACACAGAAGCTCCATCCCTTCCCCAAACTCCCTCGTGTTGCCCTTTACTAGTCAAATCCTCCAAAAGCTCACGGATGTGTTCTCTATCCATGTTACTCAGTTTTTGTAAGAATGCCATATAAATGGGATCCCATAATATCCAACCTCTGGAAAGGCACCACTTTGACCCAGCACCATGCCTTTGAGATTCATGCATGTTGGATGCACCGATGGCTGATTGCTTTTTACTGCTGAGTCGCGTTCCATGGAGTGGATGTACCACAGTGCCTTTGACCATTCATCCATTGAAAGATACTTGTGTTAGTTCCAGTTTTCAACGAACAGGAATAAAACTGCTGCACACATTAACAAATAGGTTGATGTGTGAACATATGTTTGCCCTTCTCTTGCATAAACAACAAAATTGGGATCTCTGGGTCACAGGGTAAGTACACGTTTAGAAGAAACTGTCAGACCTTCCCAGAGGGGCTGGACATTGTGTATTTATACCAGCACTGTATGAGACTGTCGGTTGCTCTGCATCACACCAGCCCTTGACAATGTCCAAGTTTTTGTGTGTTTTTATTTGTTTTCACCATTCTTTATTTAAAAAAAAAAGATTTTATTTATTTTTTCATGAGAGACACAGATAGAGAGGCAGAGACATAGGCAGAGGGAGAAGCAGGCTCCATGCAGGAAGCCCGATGCGGGACTCGATCCTAGGACCACAGAAACATGCCCTGAGCCGATGGCAGATGCTCAACCGCTGAGCCACCCAGGGGGCTCCCATGTTTTTGCCATTCTAATAGGTATGTAGTTTGTGAGTTTTATTTGCATTTTCCGTTGGCTAGTGGTGTTGAGTATCTTTTCACGGGCTTATTTTGTATCTTCCTTGGTGAAGTATCTTTTCAAATCATGTGCCCATTTTTTAAATTGAGCTGCTTGTTTCCTTATCATTAAGGAAGGATTGGAGCATTCTTTATATATTCTCATACAATTCCTTCTTCAGATATGTAATTTGCAAGTATTTTCTGCCTGCCTGTAGCTTGTCTTTTAGTTCTCTTTTTTAAGTCATAGCTGAAAATTCTTTGCCTAACCTAAAGTCATGAATACTTTCCCAATGTTTTATTCTAAAATCCTTATGGTTTTATGCTTTATATTTAGAGCTGTGATCTATTTTGAGTTAGCTTTTGTATAATGTATGGAATATGTGTAGAAATTAATATTTTTGCATATGAATGTACAACTATAGAAAGACTATCCTATTTTTCATTGAATCACTATAGTACGTTGGTCAAAAATCAATTGACTTCCCAGATGGGTTCACTGGTGAATTCTATAAAACATTAAGGAAGAAATTATACCAATTCTCTACAATAACTTCCAGGAGATAGAAGCAGAGGGAGTATTTCCTAACTCATTCTGTGAGGCCAGCATTATGTTAATATCAAAACCAGACAAAGATATTATAGGAAAAAAAACCACAGGACAATTTCTCTCATGAATATAGATGTAAGTTGTATATTCTCAAGTAAATACAGACAAATCATAATAAAAAAAGTTTATAAAAATTTATACACCACAACTGAGAGGGATTTATCCCAGGTATGCAAGGCTGGTTCAACATTCAAATTCACCCAGTGAAAAAACAAAACAAAACAAAAAATTCACCCAGTTAAAAAAAAAAAAAAGAAAAGATAGGTGCTCAGGAAATTCCTCCCCTCCTTTATGTCAAAACTCAGCCTCATTGAGGTTTGTGTTTCAAGCAGCTGCTTGAAGGTATACAGGTATTCATCTTGCAAAAGAAAATTCAGTAAGTGCAACCTCACTGGGAATATCAACAGTTAACAATAACTTGATATATTGGCCAATAATATGTCCTAGGGTTTTATTGGGGGGAATTGATTGTTAAATGAGCAAATTTAGGCATAACTCAAGTGTTTGTAGGGAAATCCTATACACTTCTACATGAGAGTAAAAACTAATTTATTATGTTTCAAGCAAAAAAAAAAAACATTCAAATTCAATGTAATTCAACACATCAACAAACTAAAAAAGAAAAATCACATGGCCATATCAAGAGATATAGAACAAGCATTTGACAAAATTCAATACCCAATCATATAAAAGTTCTAGTACACTAGGAATGAGGGGAACTTTCTCAACTTGATAAAGACTATCACTAAAACCATACAGTTAACACAATACTTTTTTTAAATTTATTTTTATTTATTTATGATAGTCACAGAGAGAGAGAGAGGCAGAGACACAGGCAGAGGGAGAAGCAGGCTCCATGCACCGGGAGCCTGACGTGGGATTCGATTCCGGGTCTCCAGGATCGCGCCCTGGGCCAAAGGCAGGCGCCAAACCGCTGCGCCACCCAGGGATCCCAGTTAACACAATACTTAATGGTGAGAAACTTGAAGCTTTCCTACTAAGATCAGGAACAGGCAAGGACGTACCCTCTCATCACTTTTTTTCTTTTTTTAAGATTTATTTTATTTGTTTTCAGAGAGAGAGAGAGAGAGAGAGAGAGAGGAGAGGGGCAGAGGTAGAGAGAAACTCCTCAAGAAGACTTCCTGGTTGCATGCGAAGACCCTGTGATCATGACCTGAGCTGAAATCAAGAGTCAGGTGCTTAACCAACTGAGCCATCCAGGCACCCCTCACCATTCCTTCCAACATCAGACTAGATGTCTTTGCTAATGCAATTAGTAAGAGAAAGTATTAAAATACACACAGATTAGAAAGAAAGAAAGGAAATGATCTTTGTTTGCAGATGACATGGTCATCTATGTAGAAAATCTAAAAGAATTCATTAAAAATGGAACCAATAAAGTGATTAGAGAAAGCCACTATATATATATATATAAATATATATGTATATGTATAAATACAAGATTAATATTTAAAAAGGCAATTGCTTTTCTATATATTATCAACGCACAAATAGAATTTGAAATTAAAAACACAATATCATTTACATTGGCACCTCAAAATTAAAATACTTAAATATACATCTAACAAAGCATGTACAAGAACAACATAAGTAGAATTACAAAACTCTGATGAATGAAATGAAAGAAGAGCTAAGTAAATGGATATATATATATATATATATTTCATATTCATGAAAAAAAGACTCAATATTGTCAAGAGTCTGTTCTTCCCAATTTGATATGAAAATCCAATGCAATCCCAATCAAAAGCACAACAAGCTATTTTGTTTAAATATTGGTGAACTGATTCTAAAGTTTATAGGGAGAGACAAAAGACCCAGAATGGCCACCACAACATTGAAGAACACAGTTGGGGAACTGACACTACTCTACTTCAAGACTTACTATAAAGCTATGGTAATCAAGACAGTGTGGTATAGGTTAAAGAATAGTTAGATCAATAACACAGATCAGAGAGTCTTAAAATGGGCCCACATGAATATAGTCCACTGATCTTTAACAAATAATGGAAGACAATAAGCAGAGAAAAGATAGTCTTTGCAACAGATGCTGCTGAAACAACTGGATATCTACACATAACTAACTAACTAACTAACTAACTAACTAAATAAATAAATAAATAAAATACAAAACAAGACACAGACCTTATAGCCTTCACAAAAATTAACTAAAAATGGGTCAGAGGCCTAAATTTAAAGTGCAAAACCATAAATATCTTAGAATATAACACAGGAGAAAACCTAGATGACCTTGGGTGTGGTGGTGCCTTTTTAGATACAAGACCAAAGACACGACCCATGAAAGAAATAATTGATGAGCTGGATTTCACTAAAGCTAAAAGCTTCTGCTTTGTGAAAGACAATATTAAGAGAAGAAGAAGACAAGCTACAGACTGGGAGAAGATATTTGCCGAAGACACATCTGATAAAGAAGTTATCCAAAAATATACAAATAATTCTTAAAACAGAGCAATAAGAAAACAACCCAATTTAAAAATAAGCAAAAGCCTTTAATAGATATCTCACCAAGGTAGATACACAAATGACAAATAAGAACATAAAATTTTGCCCAAATCATTTGTCATCAGGGAAAAGAAAATTAAAACAATATTGAGATATCCCTGCACATTTCTTAGAATGGTCAAAATTCAGAACACTAACAACTGCAAATGCTGACGAGGAGGAAGAGCTATAGGAACTTTCATTCATTGCTGGTGGCAATACAAACTGGCGTAACCACTTTGGAAGGCAATTTGGTGTTTTCTGAGTAAAGTTACATATATTTTATCATGTCATCTGGTAATCACACTCCTTGGTGAAAGGAGTTGAAAACATAAATCATACAAAAGACTACATATGGATTTTTATTGCTGCTTTATTCAAAATGGTCCAAACTTGAAAGAAATTAAGATGTCCTCCAGTAGGTGAATAGATGTATAAAATGTGGTAATTCCAGACAATGGAATATTACTCAGCGCTAAAAATAAATGAACTCTCAAGCCATGAAAATACATGAAGGAAACTTAAATGCATGTTACTATGTGAAATAACTCAATCTGAAAAAGCATGATTCCCACTCTACTTCCTGTATGATTCCAATTTTATGACATTTTGGAAAGGGCAAAACTGTGGAGACAGTAGAGAGATCAATGGTTGCCAAGAATTTGGGGGGAGGAAGGAATGAATGATAGGTAGAGCACAGAGGGTTTTTAAGACAGTGAGTGCATGATGTTAAAATGTATAGTATTATAATAATTACAATGATGAATATACGTCATTACATACTTGTAATCCTAACCCTTAGAATATACAACACGAGAAATGAATCCTTTGGCAAACTATGGACTTTGGGTGATTATAATGTATCGTTACAGATTCATCCTTGGTAAAAACACTAGCACTTCAGTGCATAACACTGATAATGGGGAAGGCGAGGCATGTGTGGGGTCAGGGAGCCCATAGGAAATCTCTGTACCTCCCTTTCAATTTGGTTGTAAACCTAAAACTATTTTAGGACAATTAAGTCTTTAAAAATCGATTGTCTATGTTTTGGTGGCTCTAGTTCTGGACTCTCTTCAGTTCCACTGATTGATGTATGTGTCATTTCATGAGTATCACTGTTTTGAGTACCATTGTTCTATATGAAGTCTTAAAACCAGGCAGTGTGAGCCCTTTAATTGTATTTTTTTTCTTTTTCAAAATTATTCTGGCTTCTCTAGTTTCTTTGTCTTTCCTTGTGCACTTTATATTCATCTTGCCGATATCTATAAAAGATCCTATTGGGGTGTCTCCGAAGTGTGCTAAATCTACTGATCAGCCTGTGGAAAATTGACATATTAACTATCTTGAGTCTTCCTGCCGTGAATCTAGTGTGTCTGTCCACTTATTTAGGTTGTCATTAATTTCTGTCATCAGTGTTTTGTAGTTTTTGACACCAGAACCTCTCCCTGTTTTGTGAAATTTACACTTAAGTATTTCACTCTTTGGAGCGCTAGTAAACATTATTTTAATATGGATTTCCAAAGATTGATTGCTATTATATGGAAATATAATTAATTTTTAAAAAGATGTATTTATTTATTTCAGTGGGGGAAGGGTAGAAGGAGAGACTCTTCGGGTAGACTCCCCACTGAGTGTGGAGTCCAACGCAGGGCTTGATCTCATGACCTGTGAGGTCATGACCTGAGCCAAAACCCAGAGTGAGACACTTAACCAACTGAACCACCCACGGGGCCCAGAAATATAATTGACTTTTAAGCATTAACCTCGAATCCTGTGTGACCTTGCTAAATTTACTGATTAGTTTTAAAATCTGTATTTTTGTGGAATTTACAGGGTTTTCTACATAGACAATCATGTTGTCTGCAAATAAAGATAGTTTTATTTCCTTTTTTCCATTCCACATGTCTTTGAATTCTTTTTCTTGCTTTATTACACCAGCTAAGACTTCATTTTACTTGTTGTATTCGTTTTTTAATAAATGAGACAATTTTATTTAGGATGTTCAAGGACTTACCCAAGGACACATGATTAGTAGTCGCCATAATGGAAGCTGGAATCTAGGCACTTGGTTTCAGTTCCTACTTACTTCCAGCTCTGTCTCATCTATTTTTTTCCCATGAGACTACAGGCACAAGGGGATGTACTCTGCATTCTTATGTAGCTTTTCTGTTGACTTTGTGCTAAAACTGCAATGAACTTGATCACTGAAGATACAGCCCCTTCTCTCCCATGATTTTAGAGTCAACCAGCATCTAGGGTGACTTGGGGCCTCAGTCCTGATGAGGTGGTCATTTCCAGCCATGAACATTCTCTGCGGTCGTTGTGAGGTCCCCAGGCTTGCAGAACAAATTCTGAGTGCTTTTAAGGTGATGAGGTGAATGAAGAAGCTAAAGCAAGTGATGGATTTTACCCATGCCTCTTTCCATTAGCAAATCACTCTCCACTCTCTGGGGCACTGGAAGGTGGTGACGGGGATTCAGAAATGTCCATTGCAATTTAACTCACCCACTCATGGTGGCTGTTGGGGGGCTGGAAGTGCAAACTCTGCTGAGTGGAGTGAGTGACAGCATGCTGGCCTCACCCGCCGGTATCACTGGACCAGCAAAGCCATATCCCCAGGCAAGGCCCGATGGGGATGGAGGCGCATCCAGCAGGATGCTGAGCATCTTCACTAGCAGGCCTGACAACCTGCCTGGTGTTTCCACTTCAGGATCATCCTTTTCCCTGGAAGAAGCTCTATCGCCGATGAAGTAGTTTCTGACTCAGAAATAGCCCAAGTGGGGCCCTTTCCCTGCACCTTCCCCAAAGACCTCTTATTACTTGTGTCACAGGAGTAGAGCTCAATTCATCAAAACATAGTAAAGTGTGAAAAAAAATTTTTTTTGAGACAGTTTGAGGGTTAGTGGGGCCTTTTCTTCAAAGCCAAAGTAGAAGAGAAGAAACATTCTATTCCTTGAAGCCCCCTCATGCGATGCCACTTGGGTAGGGAGGAAGTGGGAAAATCAGAAGCCTTGAAAACTGTCACAAACATTTTCATTATCTGTTTTACCTGGAAGTATTTGGCTTAATGGATTTTGTTTCAAATATGTTTGAACAGAAGACGGTGTATCTCATTGCACACGCATGGACCACATACCCTTGTGACTGACTTCAAGTGTCTCCTGGTGTGCTGGCATGGGACTTCTGATCTGTGCATTATTTGCAACTTGCTGGTATAATTCCATAGTCTACCATCCCTGTAAAAAGAGAGAGAGAGAGAGAGAGAGAGAGAGATTTTGATTTGGTTATTGCAATTCTAAAAGGGAATCTTTGGGGACTTTCTGCCTTTTCTTGCCCCCCTACACACTGTATTGACCACTCAGGTTTCTTTCATTAATCCAGTAAGTTTGATTAAAAAAAAAAAAAAAGAAGAAGAAGAAGAAGAAGAAGAAGAAGAAGAAGAAGAAGAAGAAGAAGAAGAAAAACTGGTTTCCTATCTCTCCGATTTTGTAATTTCAAATGTACATTAATTTAATTTTATTGACCCAACAAATGATTGTACTAGGGACACTCCTTTTCTCCACTATTGAATAAACTGTTCAATGTAAAAGGAGTTTCCATAGAGATACAGAGACCCAGAGCCTTCAAGAAACTTGTTAATTAGTTAATGTCTCTTAAATGCTTTGGAAATAAAAACCCTCTCTGAGTGCAAAGAGCCATTATTATACATTGTTTGACAAGAGCAGCTGCTGCTTTGCAGAGCTTTTAGCACTGAATTGAGAAGTGCCAGCGTCTGTCTCAGGTCCTCAACTGTAATGTGAGGAAAAGCAAAAGCGGCTCTGCTGCTGGAAACCCAAATCAGGAACCTGCAAACCTGAAGGGAGGAGGAAAGGGCTGCGTCTGTGAATCTCTTGCTCCGCTTTGTCCTCTGTAATGTCAGCTGTGTCTTCACTTCAGGTTAGCAGAGCTTCGTAATACCGAGTGTCAACTTGTGCAAGCAGGTGTCTTCCAACTGTGTTAGACAGGGCCACCAAGGCAGAGGCACGCTGGCAGGGAGGTCTGGCGGAGAGTAGCCTGGTCCATCCCATTGGCTCCTACAGGGTCGGGAGTAGGGCTGGGTAGAGTCATGTGGGCTGCAGCACACCAATGTCTGGGAGGAAGAAAAGACTCCCAGGGAGGTGGCTGGTGTCCCTCAGGAGCCTGAGATCAATGTCACAGCTTGTTCATCCTTGCACAGGTGAAGGCAATAAAATACCAGGAGGCCGTGCAAACTTCAGAAGCATTGCACACTCATGAGCTGGCACATGGAGAGGTCTGGGGCAGGGTTAGCTGTCTCCAAAGACCGTGTGATTAGAAGACTCTATTTCACTAGCCTGGCCCATCCTGAATTTGGCTCCACAGGCAAGTCAATGATCCCAGGAGCCCAGAGAGGGTGAAGCAGCATGCCACCTCCACCAGGCACGCACAAGATGCCATGGGAGGGAGGTCACCTGATGCTGGTCCAGCACCACATGAGGACCAGGGAGGGTACTTCGTGGATTGTGGATGATTAGCAGGAATATAGAACTCAGTACTTGCATTTGAGGAACCCAAATCCATACTATAAATTATTTTACATGCAAACTTTATAACTTGGAAATAACTCTCATCAAAGAAATGAGTTCTAGAAACTAAATGTCATGCAGAGCATTGCATTTGTATGAGTAAAACCATTTAGGCAGGAGCAGGAGGTAGGTATGCTCTGTCCCAGAGAACCACAAGAAAGCCCTGTGTTCAGACAACATTGCTTGTTGGGTGGCTTTGGACAAGTCACTCAACCTCTCTGAGTCAAATGTTCAAGGAATACTAGCCCCATAGATGTGACAAGATTAAATGAGATATTTTTGAGGTGCTCTGTAAACAGATTTACTCAGCTTTTACTCAGCTGTCATTCATTCAGCTAATACTTAACGGAGAAGCGAGGTGTTGGTGTAAGTGCTACAGAGGGCTCGGAGGAGAAACCCCGGGGCCAGCTCTTGGCTGTCCCCATGTGGCCTAGGAGGGCTGCATGTGGTGATTTTGTGCTAAAGCTAGCACATTGGTGGTGAAAACACAAAGCCAAAGGTGCACTATCGTCATAATCATGCAAATGCACCCAAGAGATACTAGGATCCTAGCTAAACGGCCAAGCCGAAAGAGATCTCTGTGTTAATTTTGTATGGAGAAGTGTACACCTTCCAGGTTTGGGGTATTTATTAAGCTAGTCCTGATGGGTGTGTCATTAGGTGGATTTTTTGAGCTACATTTGCAAGCTAACCACGGCGTTCAGTTTACGGGGACGTGGACCGAGAGCCAGACTGTGACGGGCCTTGGCCTACGGATGGGCGGGATCACAGGAGGAGCCCTCACAAGCCCCCTGCGGCAGAACAAAGGCACAGGTGGAGCAGGAGCGAGTTTCCTCGTGGGGGCCCAGTGAGCCCTAATTCCTCCCTGAAAATGGCCAAGCCTTTTGTGATGTGTTAATGGGGCAGGAGCATGCGGGCGTGGGTGCGCATCCGAGCCGCTGTCTCGCTACGGTCCACACGGGCTGCTCCCTCCCGCCAAGCAGGAAGGCCGCGTGCACGCGGACTGACTCCCTAGCCAGCTAGCCCATCATCTCGGTGTCAGAAACGACTCCATGTTGCCCTCCTGTCAAAATGGATTTTCAGGCGAGAGATACAGTCCCTTCCCATGCATCACCGTGTGTGACACTATTGATTTGATATCGACTCTCAGCCGCCTTTCTGGGCTGCATTCCAACAGGTGGCCAGGCCGACACCATTTTCCCCAGAGTGTCCGGGGAAGAAAATGTGCAAGTTGCCTTTTAAAAAATCCTTCCATTGAAGCAAACTTCTGAAGATTATTTCTGAAGGCAAAGAAGATGGACTTCAAGGCCGAGCAGCCTGGTGCAGCGGAGAGGGGGGACAGGGGACCATGGAGAGAGACCGGAGCGGAGACAGTATTTGCTCAATCCAGTCATTCCTTCCCTCACTCGCCAGCAGACCTGAAGCATGCTCGTACTTCCCAGGAGCACGGCCTTTGTGCCTCCAAATCCCCACCCTGCTGGGTCCGTCCTGTGCTTCTCAGCTAGAAAAGCATTCTTGTAGGCCGTGGATGCTGGGAGATGGGCTTCTCACTGCCCCCAAGTCCCAGGGTCACAGGGGCAGCGGGCTTGCTGCCCTGGCAGGTTCCCAAAGCCTCACGAGGCATCCTAGGGGACAGATCCAATCCTCGTTGGACCCGTTAACCACCCCGGCCCACGCCTCCTGGGGGCCCTCAGGAACAGGACCACCTGTGTCCACCTCCATTTCTCGCGTAACTCCTAGAATCCTGCCAAAGTCCTGGCACTTGACAGGTACCCGCTGAATACCTCCGTGTTGTCTCAGGCCTCGAGCATCCTTCTTAATTCTGCAAACATGCTGCTGAATTAGACAATGCAGATAGGACCCTGGGCTTTGCTGGCAGAAGAAGAACATGATGTCAGCCCCTTCTCAAATCATCGTAGCTGATCGCTTTGTCCTTGCCCGGGCTGGGATGCTGGAAGCTCACTTGAGAGCTCTCCAGTTGGGGACATCTGGCTTCATCATATTGTCTTTATTTCTTCATTTAGCCAAAAAGAAATATTGAAAAACAGCATTTAGTGTGTATTTTGTGTTGTCCATATTGCAGGCAAATGCATCGCTAAGCAACACTTTGCCGGAGATTTCCAGCACAAAGGCTCCCACAAATACACTATTGCACTGGGTGGAATGAATAATACATTACATACAAGGTGTACTTGGGTGTCTGTTTTATACTTCCCTGTGTAGTTTTATAGCTAATTAATCAGGTGACCATCTATACCAAAAAGCTATAAAACCATGAAAACTAATAGGAATTTTTAGACAGAGGTCCCACAGGCAGGGTGGTAAGGAGGGAAATCTGACAAAGATTCTCCCAGTTAGTAAACTAATGAAAACCCCAGTGCAATCACTCCGAGAACACTTGGGGGGAAAAATGGTGTTGTATGCTTTTTCCTCTCTTTTCTCTCAGAAGTTAAAGTTACAAAAGAATTATTTTGTGATTAAAATTATATATCATTTTAGTGAAAGACTTCACAGAATTCTTAAGTGGAATTCATGAGTTTTAATGAAATAAAGAATCCTGATGAGAATGGGCAAGATTATACCACCCTTCAAAGGTCTCTCCTAGTCTAGTGGGATAACCGAAACCGTGGCAGGTCAGATGGCTGCTGGTTTCCCCCAGGAGCACCAATGCATCTGTTATGAGAGGCCCCTGAGCGCAGGCGGTGTCTCCCGCGTGGAGATGGAGAGCAGGACAGGCTCCCTCGGAGGCCCCCTCAGTGTCAGCGGGACTCAAGGTCAGCTGGTGTGTCCAGGGAGCCCCTGTCCCGGTGCTGCGGGGCGCACTTCCAGGTGGGGTCCTCCCGTCCTCTCCCCCGGCCCCCCCACAGGTGTATCCAGGCTCCCTCTGCCCCCACGGCCTGGCCTACTGCCCGTGGGAACCCAGCCTGCAGCTGCACCCTGACCAGTCCCTGCCAGGCCCCCAGCCCCTCCTGATTTCACATCACACGGGGCTCCATTTGCCCCTACTGTCTGCACCGCAGCCAGATGACTGGCCTCAGATACCTTCTCAAATACTGGGCCCAGATGCAAATGTTAAACGCTCCCTCTCACCTACAGGTGAGGTCCACGCTCCTCCACGCTCTGACTTCGAACCCCGAGCTCTCTGTTGACTCGTACATCACGTTCCGTGCTCCAGTCGGGAGCTGTGGTTGGAGGTGTGGGCGCTGGAGCCAGACGGAGGGGCTGGGACCCACACTGCCTTATCATCAGCTGGAGAAAGTCACTGACCCCTCTGTGCCTCGGTTTCCTGCTTGGAAAATAGCAACAGCTTTCCCTTCTGCACGGCTGCGGGTGAGGACTGCCCAGTGCCGGGTACGGCACCTGATTACTGGGCCTGACAAAGGCCTAAGTATTTCTACCCAGCTGGGTGCCCTGGACGTCGCTCCGCATCTCTCGCTTCATCCGTCCATTCTTGGAAGCTACCCTCGGCGCCCGATGCTTGAGCTGGCTCTTGGCCCCGTCGCCTCACCTGGACCGTAGGCTCCTGGGGCGGAAGACACACAGACCACCCTCTTACAGGCCCAGCAAGGAGCACGTAGGGCACAGTTAAAAGTCCCCCAACACTAACGCTGCTTGATCTCTTTTCGCAGAGGAAGTGGGAAGTGGGGTAAAGGAGACAGGCCTCCCCACGTCCAGTAAGAACTCCCACCGGGTGGTTAGAACAAAGTCATGCCTGCATCCGATGAGAACCGGCAGGTCTGCAAAAATCATTACTGCTTTTGCCAAAATGTGGAATTAAAGATACTGTCCCTTTCCTGTGCAGGAGACTCCTTGGCGATCCCAAGGGGCTTCGGAGAGTCTGCAGGAGTTTTCATCAGGCCTGCGAATCGGCCGTTTTCTTTGGATGGGATTGAGTCAATTTCATCAAAATTGAAGAAGCAGTTGTGCATGTAGATATGGTCTCTGATGGCGAATTTAATCAGATCCGAATGTCACACCTTTAGGGATTCAAACCACCACCAATTTTATCTTTACTGCCTATTCCAGGCCTGAATGCATTTTTTTTTTTTCATCTGGAGGCTTTCGCCAGTTTATCTTCCTTTTCTTCATAGCCAAGGAACCAATCTCCCCACCAAAAGGCACTAACGGGCCACATGCGCAAAGGTCTTTGCTTCCCCCAGGGACTAAGTCACCCCGGGGCTGTCAATGAGGTGCTGAAGCCCGTGGATTCATCCCAGTGAGGCCGGTGGGTGCTCCATAGCTCTAACGGGCTCAGTTCTTTGTCCCAGCCCCCAACCGTCCTTCCTTCCGTCTGACCCCGTGATGGATGACAGTGAACAAAACCCTCTCTTAGGAGGAGCGAGATCATATACACAGGTAATTCAACTTTTGCAGGGCACGGGGTTTCATTTTCAGTGCAGAGGAGAGGAAATTCTCCTAATGGGTTGATGGAGCATGGAGGGAGTGAAGTTACTTCTCCTGGCTGAGGCTTTTATGACGCTCACCATGAGTCAGGAGGGACGCAGAGCGCCCCTCCACCCTTCCCTTCCTCCCTGCAGGGTCCTGGGGAGGAGGATATATGGAATGGCGGTGACCCCAGAGCCTCCCCTGTTGGGTGTCAACGCTGCCTCTGCGCCCTCTGCAGCCACCAGGTCTGCGGCCCGTGCCCGTGATCCCTCCAGCACTTGGGAGTTTAGGACCTTTTTCTCATGACAACTCAGTGCCTCTTCCAACATGCACCCTGCACAATTCCACGTAAGGCTTATCGGCTAAAACCGTATTTGTTTTTGGAGCTTTACAGGCGACGTACCTGCATGTGAGGCGAGCAATCTAATCTGTGCGCCTTTAGTGTAGGTGGTTCCTAAATGAACTAGATATGTTGTACAATGGAATTACTAGATTTGTATTAAATTGTAGCTCAGGGACCCATCACTGTGTGATGCTAGCTACTTTCCACTTGCTTTGTTTATCACAGAGGAGGGAACTGAATTAGCATAAAATGCTACAAAGTAGTAAAAAGGATGTTTTAGCACCCTATCCATTTGACCTACTGTTGACCTGGTCTAATTTGTATTATCTCTGGGACGTTTTAACAGATCATTTTCCTTTGTTAAAATTAGGTCAGATTAGAGAATTATGACCCCCCATTTATTCTGCTCAAAAGACAGTCATTTCTGCTTCTAAAATAATAACCCTCTCTGCCCTGAGATCTTTCTTGTTAAATAAAAACACATGCTTTGCTTTGCCTCTTAAATTGCTAACTGTGGTGCTGCCTCTCGCAACTGTGATTACTGGTGAATGAGTATTTACCCAGGGCTGTCCGTCGAAGCCCCTGAGAATGATACCGGTCATTCATAAATTGCCTATTGATCAGTCGCAACTAGAAATTAGATCCAAATCTTTGAAAGGAATTGTGAGGCTTTGAGTAACATTTGCCAGGGAACCTTCAGGGGTCCGGGTGCACGTCTCTCACGACGACGGTGGGGCTGCTGATGAATGACTTGTTGTTTGTGCAAAGCTCTTGGAAGCAGGAACGCCAGGCCCGGGCACTCCCCCTCAGTCCCCACGTCCCTTTCTCAGTCCCCCCCCCCCCCCTTCACGAGGGGCTTTCTTGGGAGGAGAGATTTACAAAATGGAAAAAGACGTGCACAAACAGGATTTATGATCTAATACCTAGACACAGGGCCATTCTATCATCGGTACAGTGTTGTCACCTCCGAAATTTTTTTTTTATAACGCGCCAACTTACTAATCTTCGTGGCAGTGGTTTCTGTGCACATACGCAAAAGAAAGTGGTGGCGATAAAGCTCTCTGAGGCTATCCTTGCCAGGTCGGGCGAGCGTCCCGCCCACGTGGGTGTGTGACTGGGCCAGTGGCTCGCTGGGTGCGCAAGACATGCAGGGCATAAACCCGAGGAACGTGACTCTGATACCCCTTTAAAAATAAAAAAAGGAAGTTCCCTGCAGCAAACGCTCTGTGGAGCTCCAAACTGATTAATTGCAATGCCAAACAGCTTTATTCTGCTTAATAAGAAATTAGATCACAATGGGGATTTGCAGAAATTACCTTGAAATGTTTGTGTGTTTGAATGATTGAACAATTTGTGCTAAAAATGACGTTACCCAGGTCTGAATCCTAAGCCTGGGAACAACTGCACGTTGGGCTCATCAGTATTCCAGAAAGAAAAGGCAGCCCGGCTCCCGCACCAGGCCGGGGTGGCCGCGTGCCCCAGCGGCCTTTAGGAGGCTGCGGGTCTGCCGCAGGCCCACGGTCCCCCCGACTCGGCCGGACACCCGCACAGCGGATGCGGATCAGATTTGCATCTTAATCCCCACCTCGGATAAAGTCGGAGCCCGGGATGCATCACCCGGTGGTTGGCCGGGGCTGCGGTCCCGCGTGCGGCAGGCGGCGGCGGGGATCTGCGGAGGCCCCTCGGTTTCATTAGGAGGCAAAACACCCCAGCCTGCCGCTCGGCTCCTTGAACAACTTCTGAAGATCTTTTAAGTCAACCTTGTGTTTAGTCAATAGGGGAGTTTTGACCCTTCACCTCCCAACAACCACGCGTTTCATTATTTATCTGAGGGAATCAGAGAGTTTTTGTTCTCTCACCAAAGTCCCTGACACCAGGATATTTTTAATAGCTGAAATTTTCCATTCTTGTCACTCGGCCTTTTGAAAATACAGGTATTTTCATACAACACGTAGCTAATGAGTGAAACTTCACAATCCAGCCTCTTCCTCTCATCACGGCACAGGGCCTGCTGCAGCCCCACTAGTGAGGAACATGAAAATTAATTATTGAGCTCCCTGTTTTATCCTCCTCATCTGTTTGATATTCTCCAGCACAGAAGGAACCAGACAATTAAATCACTCCGCCCTCCGCCTCATCACGATGCTCTGGGCACCTCTTCTTCCACTCCAGAGGCCGCAGCCTGTCTGTTTGCTGAGGGGACCTGGTGGGGAGACGGAGAAGGTGGGGGGGGGCGGGTGACACAAAGAGACGGCCGGGCTCTCCTCCACGTGAGGATTTTTAAAGAGCCTCCGTGAATCGTCCCCTTCGGATGTGATTTCCTTAAATATCTCTTCCGCCCCTTAGTTGCCGGAGCCGAAGCCTCGCAGGGAGAAAGTCAAGGGTCGCAGCCTCTGTCCCCCTTCGGATCTGCTTCCGAGGACCCTGCCTCTCCCGTTCCATGCCGTCTCCCCCTGTTCCTCGGATAAATATAGAAAACCTCCTATCCGCTAGTGAGGATGGTTGAATCAATTAACTTGTTTTATTGAACAATAAAGCTGTCACTCCCTAAACTAGGGTGATTACATCTAAAGCCAAGGGTAGCTTGCAGGCCCACGTGATCCCAGGTTTGGGAAGTGGGGTGTACGTGTTTGTGCATGTGGCGGGTGCACATGGCACAGTGGGGTGCCAACCCCACCCCCCGGGGGGCTCCGGTGGTTTTGTTTTGCTTGAGGTGCAGCAAAAATGAGACAGAGAGAGAGAGACCGGCTAGAGCAGGCCCCAAAAAGGTGACGTCCGTGCCCTGCTTCCCTCTGTCCCCTTTAGCATCTGGGGCAGGGCTTCTATCAGGGACCACCCGCCACCTGCAGAACTCAGCAAAGTCCAGCCCAGTCGCCCCACTTTTGAGGGCGATGTTTTGCAGTGATATGAATTTCCCCTGAGGACGGTGGCCTGCTTTGGTCAGGTTCCTGAAGGGGCCTGTGATCCCTCAAATCTTGAGGACGTCAGGCCAGCAAGGCAGCCAGGCCCACGTAGCTCTGCAGTGTAGACTCAGCACCAGACTCCAGGGTTTGAGGCCAGAGGTCAGAGGTCAGGGTCCAGACCCCCCCAAGGGGAGTGGAGGTTGATGCTTCTAGCTAGAAACTCGTATTTCTTAGTAATTCCATCAGGAATGACTGCTAACCCAGAAATTTGCTTCTAGATGAAAACTTCTGTCCCATGCTTTGCAGCTGGGTTTAAATGGGCATTTAGGAGCGAGTGACTCTGCAAAGCAAGGAGACTCGTGCTCACGGAGTCCACATCACGAGTTAACTTGGACAAAGGTTCTCATTTCATACACAATTACGTCACGGACAAAGCTAAGCGGAGCACTTGCAGACATATTCCTCATATTATTTGGGGGCTCATTTTCCTCCTTTTAGCCAGAGAATCCCACACAGAGGATCTGCATTCTGCACCAAGCTCGTGCCTCCCTTTGAGCTGGGCTCCTTGGTTTGCACTCCCCGCAGAAGCGTCGTCATAAACCTATGCCGAATTCCACAAAGAGCTTGGCTCTCACGTTTAAAGCAACAACAACAAAAAATCATCCCCAGCAGGAAAAAATACAACCACCCTGAAAACAATGTGCATTGTGTTTAAATACACTTCAGCCCCTGCACCGAGGTCTTACAGAGGCTGCAGCTTGTCTCTGGAGGCACGGCGGGCAGGCGCGCTGCGTGGACAGCTCCGGGGACAGACGTGTGGAAGGGCAAGGACCCAGCAGTGGGGCCGGCGGCCAGAACGGCTGTCTTTCCAGCTGCCCCTGCACCCCATCTCTTACCGAGCTGTGTGGGCGCAGAGGGCAGGGCCCCCAACACTCCAAGTGAGTCTCCGCGCGTCGTCCTCCAGATAGTCTTCTCAAGGCAATCCTCCCCACTCGCCGCGCCCGCCCTGGCCCTGGCACGGTCGGCGTCTCCAGGGAAGGGACACTCGGTCTCTCGCTGGGTTACTGATGGCACCGTGACAACCTTTACAGAGGGAGAAGGGGAACCAGCCAAGTGGAGGGGCTGTGAGGTCCCAACCCTGTGATGGGACTTTACACACACGCCCTTAATGTTTGTAACAGCCCCCGGAGCAGGGGACGCCTCTGCAGTGGGATGAAGCAATGGGCTCCGGCTTGCTGTCCCCTTGCAGCTGGGATGGCAGCTGCCTCCCTGCCCGCTCTGCTGCCCGAGGCTTGCACGCATACACTCACACATTCCATCATCATGCATACAAACTCACATCTCATGCACATGCACATACACATGCACACACAACATCATGCATAAAAACTTCCATGCTCCCACTCCCACTTGCACACTCATGCAGTCATGCACAGAACTCACATGCTCACACTCACACATTCAAACTATCGTGCATACAAACTCACATTTCACACACGTGCATAGGCACACGTGCATACTCACGCCTCCATGCATAAACACTTGCATGCTCGCACACATGCAACGCATATGTACACACACTCCCCCACCAGGTTGTGTTCATCCTTTCATGCCTCTCTCTCCACCCCGCCCGAGTGCAGAGGCCGGTAGCTCCGTGAGGCGCCTGCACACAGTGAGGCACCTGCAAAGGGATCAGGGTCTATGTATTGAGGGAGGGAGGGAGTCCTCTATGCTCAGGCACTAGACACCTGAGTCTAGGTGAGGGACCCTCCTGGCCTTGTCCTCCCGGGAGACCTTGAGGGCTGTGTTCCTGGGCACAGGCAGGAGCCTATCAATGTCAGCTACTAAGGTTAGAGCTTTCGGGGCCCAGCCTGGCTCTGGCCTTCCGTTCACCCTTTCCCTGCCTGGTTGTCACCTTCTCTCTGGGAGGAACAGGGAAGAAAGTATGGGGAGGAGAAAGAGGAAAAATGCAAAGCCATCTAGAGCTTCCCATTCCCCCAAAGTGAACATGCAGCCACACACATGTCCATGAACACACAGACACCCACACATTCACATGCATGTGCACACGTGATGCACATGGGCACACGTATGCACACACACATGTGCCTGCACACACCCTTCTCCCTGGAGCTAAGCAGAGGAGAGAAAGCCCCCCTTTGTGAGACCCGTCCTCACCCTGGGTGAGCCCTCGCCTCTGTCCCCACACTCCTGGGATGGAAAGACCTTCCCAGAGGCCTCCGGGGCTCCTGTTTCTGAGGGTTGGCCAGCAGTCCTGAG
Source organism: Vulpes vulpes (assembly GCF_048418805.1). NCBI lineage: Eukaryota > Metazoa > Chordata > Mammalia > Carnivora > Canidae > Vulpes > Vulpes vulpes. The sequence goes on along the minus strand of NC_132794.1, from coordinate 114,837,478 downwards.
GAGGAGGAATGCCTTACACGCAGAATGCATGCTCTTGGGACAGTGCTTACCTCAGCCCGGCAGGGTAGGAAGGGGTCCCACATCCCGTTCTGTGGGGACAAACTCTGGTCCCAGTTGCCTGCTGCTCTGGGCAGGGTAAGCCTCAGGACCAGCTATCTGCCAGGCAGTGGTGCCCGTGAGGAGCATCATTCTTGCCTGAGCTTACCCTCCGGAAGGTCAGGTGTGTGCCCTACCAGGTGTGTCAGACCCGGCCTGCCCCTCTCCTGCGGGGCACCTTCCTCATGCAAACAGGCACTGTCCGCCCACAAGGGCACATCCTGCCGCTGCCCTAGGGATGCCAGGCAGCTGAGCCAGGGGACGGTCTGCAGGTGCAGATCCCTGCAAGAGCAGAGAGTGGCAAGGTCCCAGCTGTGACCGTTGTCCACGAGACCTCCCCGGAAATGTTTTAAACCACCCAAGGAGCATACATGAGCCTTTAAGATAACTTTTTGGTTTATGAGAGGACACAATCCACTGCTGGTTCTTGGTCCTTCTAAGCTTTAGCGATGAATCTCTCTGCAGTGGCACAAGACAAGGGACCCACACCCAGCCTGGGGGGGGGCGGTGTCTAGGCGGGTCAGCCACGTGCTCATCCAGATGAGCCTGGATGCCAAAGGGCCCAAGGTGTCACTCATGGGCAGAGAATGACTTGTCAAAACACCCAGGTGGCCTGTCTCATTGTTTCTCGCCGGGACGCTTCTTTCCTGGATGTTTATAGGAAGACGCCACCTTCCATCACCCACAGAAAGGGAAGAGTGAACTTCGAGAGGAGTGATGAGACCTTGCACTTTTTGGTGAAGCACGTCGGCTGGGTGCACGGCTGGCCACGGATTCACAGCTTCCCGACACGGATTACCCGAACGAGAACGGCACGGAGAGGAAAACCTGCAGAAACGCTGTCCACGCGGAACATACTCAGTCGTGATCACCTTTTCTGTCCACTCTTTCCTGTCATGCTGCCCAGATGTGGCGCCGTGTCAGGGCCTTGTGCGGATGGAGAGCCCCAGGGTAGAGGGCCCAGTGCTCTGGGTCATCCCAGGCAGCAAGGAGCCATCCCCGTGTCCAATATCCCCCCAACCGAGGTGACAGGGGCCAGGGGAAGAGCTCTCTCTCTCTCTCTCTTTTTTTTTTTTTTTTTTGCTGATAGAAATATCAAGAAAGAAGTGATGGAACAAATGGAGAAATTAAATTGTAATAAATGACTGAGGCCAGATGGTATTCATCTGAGAGTTGTAGATGAATGAGAGACTAAAAGAGCCCAGCAACTAATAGGAATATTTAATTCAGCCTTTCCCGTGGCCCTGGCCACCAAAGCACGGCCCGCATGGAACCCAGAGCGAGCACCGGCCACCGTCGGTGTGCAGCCTCGTAATTATCTCGCGGTTGATTCCTCACACCCCTGACATAGTCAGAAATGCTCCTGAGTTTGCATGCTAATAACTTGGAAGAGATGATAAATGTTTGTATGGAAACCACGCCAAATTATTTATGTTAGGAGGGAAAAACAAACAGAACAGTCACTTGGCAACCCCACACCAGTTCCAACAGGAGGAAGCGCTCCCGATGTTTGCATACGCAGAGGCCAAAGGCAGGCAGAGGACTGACGGAATTATCTGGAGATACCCGGCTCCCAAAACCCACAGCCACCAGCCTCCAACGGGGGTGCACCCCGTGCACCGAGCCTCACTTTTCCGCTGGAAAATTCTCATCCCTGCCGTGGAGATGCGTTAATACCCTGGGCTACTTTGAAAAATCAATACATAAAATTATCTTTAATTAAAAGTCCGACAACAAATTGGATGGAAAATAATTGCAGTAAATATGACCAAGGGTTAACCTTAATATGCAAAAGGCTCTCACAAATCAGTAAGAAAACCTGAATATTCTACTAGATAAATGGGCAAAGAACATAAATAATTCACTAAAGAGGAAACTCAGATAACTAATAAGCAGGAGAAAAAAAAATGCTCAG